>NC_051178.1:30254391-30281819 GCF_013339695.2 Rhipicephalus sanguineus
TGTGTCTAGCAAAGAAAAACGAGCCAAACTTGCCCTCTCTTCGTTAATTGAAGAGCCTGTCACATGACCCAGTTCTAATTTCTCAGAAGCATTAACAAACCTCCTTTCTCAGTCTTCATTTGTTTATTGTAAGCCACATCCTTTGGCAAAAGAATCAGACATTTGTTTTTTGCGGTTTGTCCAGATGTCCGCCACTTGGAGGACGTGGTAGTGTTCTTCTGCAAGCATGCTTTTCACAGCAACTGCCTACCCAGTCTACCGGTGAGTGTTTACTGCTTGGCGTGACTCAGTGCAGCGAATCTATGGGCCAAGATATTTCTGCAGAAGGGAAGGACATGTGGCATCTCCTGTTTGACTGTTGTTGCTGGCAGTTCTCTCATCAGTGCACTCCATAATCTGCTGCGTGTGCTGGCCACACTGTTCCGTATTTTCCGTCTGCTCGCCCGCTGCAAAGGGCCTATACTGTACCACAAAATACTAACGTAAAATGCTGAGCAAGCCGGCCAGATTTGGAGGGGGGCGCTTGCTCGGTCCCGGACCGAAATTCAAGATGGCGGCAGGAGAGCCGCTAAAAATAAAAAATGCCCATCCACGTTTCTAATGAAATGCTTTACTTATTTACTGTTTTTATTCTCCCTTTGTCACTGTCAAACCATTGAAGCAGCGACCAGTTTGACCGATATACGACCGGCCACATGACAACAAAATTTCATAAACAAAATTAGATACGCATTCAGTGTACTCATTCTTTGGGTTCTTTTTACACAAGCGATGCTCGTCTTGAAAAAAAAAGTGGCCACAGAGGAGGGGGGGGGTGCTTGCTCGGTCAATGGCACTTATTTCAGATCTCCGGAAAACGAGAGGGGGGCGCTTGCTCGACATTTTACGGTATTCAGGAAAGCGCTCGTAGAGCACTTTTCATTGGCTATATTGAAACACATCAGGCCTCCCCCCCGCATGTATGGTGCAATGCGTGACGACACGGAGCAAATGGAATGGTTCGGTATATGCCCGCAGAGCTACAGTAATCATCAGTCACAATCATTGTTGTCGTCACGGTTACGGCATCCAAGCTCACGCTCACACTTTCACTTAGCGCTGTGCTGGAGTCTGTGGACTTTGGCGTTGAATTGCAGTGTTTTGTTAAAGGCGAAAGGGTGCTCACTGCTGATCACTTTGTATTAACCAGCCTGAGGAATTTTAGTGTTGTGCTGAAGTAGTTGGAAATAGTGCCGTGTGTGGAAACACCCACCTTGTTTCGGCAAGCCGCATCATATTTAATTTTTTACAATTAAGCGCATTTAATGCAAGCCAGCTGTTGAAGAAGGCAAATGTTGGTGCGAGCAGGCCTCTCCCTAAAGTGCTAGCACTTGTGTGCAGCTGGAGATTCTGGGTTGTGTCCTCTTAAGTTGTTTTCTCACGCACTGGAAGTCTAAAATTTTTAGGATGTATTGCGCACTTTCTGTATACAGACAAAAAGCAGATATTAAATTTATGCCATTTACATTTGAATACGTTTTGCATTAAGCCAGGTCTGCATGAGTTATGAAAGCATAATTAAAGTGTGAGAAGTGAATAACTACAGTGATTCATCACCAGTTCTAATTTGTCTTAGCCATTCTGGGTCATTTTCTGCCAGTTGAAGCCACTCCTGACACGAAGATACCCGGTCTTCTTTTTGCTCGGATGTCAGACTGGGGCACAAATTTGAAACAAGTCTTCCTCTTTTGAAGATCTTAATTGTTCCACGATCTTCCCGACAGTACCCTTGCTGATGTTTAGGTCCTGCGCTATCATCCTGAAGGACTGACAGCAGTTTTCAGGCAGCCTTTCTCCCACTTTTTAATGCGACAGCGTTAAAGAGCTCGTATTGCAGAAATTGCGCCGTCGGCGTCGGTGTTGGTGCCGGCGCCGTTGGTTGTGAGCCTCTGCTTGGAGCTGCACTCAAAGTAACTTTCATGCTTCCCAAAAATATGCGTCCTGTATACAGGTGCCACAGTACGAGATGTAATATCGTAGTAATATTGCGTAGTACAAGTGTGCATTGCCATCGGGCGTCACACCATGTCAATATCATAACGACTTGGTGGTTTAAAGACAGCCACCCATTACAAAAGGCGCACACATTACTGCGCGTATTCCCTTAAGACCACGTAGTGGGTGCATCGCAACTTCGAAAAAGTTTCTCGCGCATAATTGCTCCTGGTTTAAAGCATGCTACCCATTACATAAGGCACACACCTTAGTGCGCGCATTCTGTTAAACACTCGTAGTGTTCGAAGTGCGCACTAGGAGCAGGATATCGCTATCGCGTTCAACTCTTAAAGGCGAAGCTTAAGCGTCCCCCAATTTTTCAACAGTAACGGTTACTGGACGGCCAGGCCTAAGATCGTCCGGGACCACCTCCCGATCTTCACGAAACCGTCGATGTCATGCAAAAATGTTCGCTCGAGAAAGAACGTCAGTGTTGTAAGCAGTTTCAATCACGTCCATGGTCTCAGTGGCTGTTTTGCCAAGATGTGCTTTTGGGTTAGTTGGTTCATAATCGCAGTAAAACAGCGCCGGCGAAAAACAACAGACCAGATGAGAAGGACACGTAACACAAGGCGCGCAAAAGTCCAGTTGCGTTAACATAAACATCTGTGGCAGAACAGCGCCTTGTGTCACGTGACCTTCTCGTCTGGTCAGTTGTTTTTCGCCGGTGCTGTTTTACTGCAGTGTTTTGCCATGTTTCATGCAAAACTTGATGGCTGCTCTCTGCTCCACTTTGCTATCCATGACGAACAAACGAAGCACTGTTCACTGAAATCTGTAACTCACAAAATTCACACCACAACTTCGTGAATTCTTCACGCAATGCACAGCGTACTCGTCACATAAAGCTACAGACAATAACCCCTTGGTTGCTCCATAGCTATCTTGCAGTGTGTCCAGCAGGCCCATAGCCAGGAATTGTTATGGGGGGGGGGGGGGGGCTGCTTGTTGAAAACAAACCTTTACTATTTGAGAAAAACACCTATTTTAATTATTTATTTTTGGTAAAAACACCACCAAAATTTAGAGGGGCAGGCTAGCCCCCCCCCCCCCCCCCCCCGGCTACGGGCCTGGTTGCCAGACTCGGAACTTTGTAAGCACACTGTGTATCAACCATCCACCGACTTCGTTGTGCGGGCTGCGCTTGCAATTACAGCACGCATGGCGCACATGCGTTAACGAAAGAGGAAGAACTACACCCCTGTATTCCTTGTCTTGAACAGTGACGTCATTCTGGCCGTCTGCTTGTTGCGCTCATCGGTGCCTCTGTTTTGGTTTTACCGTTGAATTTTGTTGAATTTCATTACGCCACAATAATTACTAGAGGCCGCTTTTCCGAAATCTCAAAGCTGCAATGGGTTCCTCGCATGAAGAACTTCAATTCTCCCATTCGACATAGCCGCCAAACCCCACTAATTTAAAAGTTAATTAGTCTTAATTTCTTAACTACTGTCTCAGATAATGTCTTTAACCATCTCAAGACGCCTGCCTCTACAGAAAAAACAATTGTGCACGGAGGAAGCGACCAAATATCGCATTTTCCTGATTTTTGAGGATTTTCGGACACATTTCTTGTGACACGCTGTCTAGTTTTTGTTGCACGGTTATGCTTTACAGCATGGTGTCCGGATGGGGTGCCACAAGAAAAGAATTATTGATACCAGTCACGTCTACGTATCTCATGAACGAACTTATCGAGAGAGAAAAAATTGACCGCGTATCTGCATGCTTTGCTGCAAATGTCGTCTAAAGACGATAGAAGAGGCGCTGCATGAGATATGGATGCCATCTGGCAATACGTCAGGAAACATGAGTGCTGTGTTGCGGGCTAGTAGTCCCGGCGCAGCAGCAGGCGAAGACCGGCGGTGACCAACGCGACCGTTGGGGACGCCAGCCAGCCCAAACACGCGGTTTGGCGCGAAGCGCTAAAGCAGAAGAAACGTCCGCACTCAACGAGTACTCTCCCCACACTCTTTTATTTACACGTCGTCTGGGTAAAACAGGAATGCCAGAGCGGCGCCCCATGGCATTCGTACAGTGCAATACAGAACCGAAACCGAAACACAACAATGAGCTCGTGCAAAGGGCACGGAGGAAGGCAAGTTTCAGCGCAGCTTAGGAAACTATAGGGTCTTTAGAATTACGTATGTATGCATTTTCTATTAAAGGAACACCTAATACTTACCTAGTGATGTTGCGCCTCAGATATGCGTAATGTTTGCTTTTTGATCGACAATGTACACAAGTGTGAACCTAGTCAGCCGTTCAAGATGGCTGGCTTGGGCAAGTGGTTCAACTTTGGCCGAGTGGCTGAATCGAGGGACGTGTTGACAAACAGCAAGACAGACCAAAATTTCTCCATTGAAATATCCCAAGAAAGACTATCGTCTTCAAAAAAATATGGGACGAAGACCGGAACGTGTGCGGCGGGCCGCTAGCGAGGTGCCCGCGGGCCGCGTGTTTGAGACCCCTGCTCTACAAGAAGGCGATCCTCGAGATAACCTGATGTGGATTAAGATTTCCGAGAAAGAGTAGAATTAACAGAAGGTGCAGCGGCAGCGAGTCGACTGCCCCAACATTTATCGCTTTTGAACAGCCGGGCGAATCCGCCGTCACCGCTGCCGGCGTGTCCGCTTATATAGCTTCTGCTGGTGTATCTGCTGAAACAACGGCTTGAAAAAGTGAAAACTATTTCTTTCCGTGTTTTGCATCCATAACTTGAGTTTGGTACGAAATGAAAAGCTCAGGAAACGGGAAAAAGAGAATGCATTATCTTCATTTGTCAGCGATGTAGGTAGAAGTTGCGAAAGCGGCAGTGCACAGCAGCGGCAGGGCAGATGTGAACGTTTTCGACGCGCGCGGGCTCGGTTTTCCTGCCGTTCTTGCGTTTTCGCTCGCTTTTCGCTTCTCAAGTGTGAATGCCCCTTTGGCTAACGGCATGACCGCTGCGCCGGATGGAACAGGCAATAATGGTGTGCAATGTTTTCCCTTAGGAGCTTTCCGCTCATTCCATTTGTGGCATCTTGCAACGCCAGTGGCAAGGGAAATAGTTTCGTGTGACCCCGCGAAGATCGAATTGGGGGTAGGCGTTTTTTTTTTTTTTTTTTTTTGACCAATTTGACGGAACAGAACGAAAACGAAACACGAAAAAAAAAACGATATTTTTGACCGGAACGAAAACGTAACTGAAACTTATCTATTATTTCGTTCCGGAGTGAAACCGAATTTTTTTTCAATCGTTTTTCGGTTCACGAGAAAACTTGGCAATCCGGAACAACTGAGGTCATGCAACGTGAGCAATTATGCATATCTCAGGGTACACTAATAGCGCATACCTCAGGCAGGAATTCCAAAGCAAAGATATGTTGAAATTGTCCGAAAAACGAAGGCAGTGGCAACCAGAGATGTTTATATTAACGCAAGTGGACATTTGCGCGCCTGTCACGCAAGCCAGCGTGAAGGGGGCATTGTCGGCGCTGAAGTTTGTTACTGCGAAAGCTGTTATGAGATCACAACAGCCGATTTTGGCGCCATAGTTGTCCGCCGCCGCCGGTGTCCATAACCGCTATCTCGTGAAATAAGAAAAAAAGATGAAATGAGAAACAAATTTCTCGGATCGGATGGGATTTTAACCCGTGCGCTCTGCGTGGCAGTCGAGTATTCCACCACAGTGTCACGCTGGTGCTTGCAACTCCTTCGCAAAAATACTCTATACAGGCGTCATGTCGGGCAAGGAATCGTGTTAAAATATGTAATATAGCGTGGCAGAAGAGCAAAATAACAACGTGGCGTCACACAATGCGAATTGTGAAACGAGTCGGTCGTTGAATGCTTCCAACCCGCTACAAAGGACTGAGCCATAATTCTTCATCTTCATCAGCCACAGCACAAAGTGCACATTATGCCTTACATATGTGTAGCGGGCACCACGATTGTCCGAAAAATGTCATAGTGGGTGCTTCGCTACTTCAGAAAAATTAGGATGATTTATGGCGTAATGGGTACCTTGCATGTGTACTTGTATTAGTTGTCCCAAGAGAGTCTACAAAGAGATCTAGAAAGGCCGCTCTTCCAGCTTTTGCTGTGACTGTGCTGCGTGTTCCGCGCAGGCCTGGCGATTTCTTTATCAGAACAGTGGTCTCGCACATCAGAGAGTATGCTCAGTGACGTGCTGCTTCTGAGATCGTGCTCACTCCGTTGACACAAAGCATTGAGCCCGCTAAAAAAAACTGCAACTGACTTTTGAGAAAATAAATACTATGACTTTGAAGGGTAGACTGGTTTGTGCTAGTTGGTAGGAATTCGTGATAATCATGTTAATTACGTCCTAAATAAAGCTAGCAAAATCACTGGTGTAGTAGACCGTTTACGCTACATTCTTCCCACATGTATTAAACTTTTACTATATAATTCACTTTTTCAATCTCATTTAAACTATTGTCAAATAGTATGGGGTAACACAACGCACACTAATCTAGAATGTATTTCCCTGTTACAAAAAAAATATCTCCGCCACGAATACAACGCTTCTTACACAGCATCGACAATAACTTTCTTTAACAATTCGGGCGTGATCACTGCACATAATCTGTACAAATATCGTTTGAGTCGCATATACAAACAAGATAACTATCGGAACATAAACAACCTAGGTAATCCTGCCCAACTTCAAAGAAAAGCTCCAAGTTACAGTACCAGACACTTGGAGGAATGATTAGTGCCAACACCGCGTTCAAACTACGGAAAACAAACGCTTCAATACCTACACTATTAAACAGCTATAAATCAGTACAGTTTGATCTTTTTACGGCCTCCTTCAAAGAACTTAGAAGGATGTATGTGGTTTCTACATAGATTCAGGTTGCAATGTTTAGACATCTTTGATTTCGTTGCCTTTTAAGATGAAAGTGTGAGTTGAAATATGTTAAAGCACTAGTATGCCCCTGTATATATGTGCGTGTGTATGGCTTTGTGTTTGTATACTTATGTAAAAGTATATGTGTATATATATGTGTTTATGTGTAATATTGCCTCACTGCCAAATACAAAGGGTTGTAGGCTAGTCAAGCTGTCCCCGGACAGCTTGACTAGATTTCACAAGGATGGCAAATAAACTTATTATTATTATTATTATTATTATTATTGTTGTTGTTGTTGTTGTTAGTTACTTCCGCTCCTCTGAAGAGCGTGCGAAGAACATATTTTACCCCTGTCCCACTTTCTTAAGAGGAGGCCAAGTAACTATATCACAAATTCAACGTTTTTATGATTAAACTTAAAATTTTTGCATACAAAAAAAAAACCGCTACGAACCGTTCCGGAACATTTTTTTTTTTTTTTTTTGCGTTCCCGAACAGAAATGGAACGAAACTTCCTGCGGTTGAACGAAACTAAAACCGAAACGAAAAACATTTCGCTCCGACACCCTGATTTTGACTTTTCTAGGTTGAATAACTTGGAACTGCATGCCCGTATCGCTGCCGTTTTTGCTGCAATAATCTGTCCATCATTACGTTTACGCAACCCGCATGTGGGCCCCTTTACGAGTCGGTGCCTGGAAGGATATAAATTGCACAGTAGGTGTGTGCCACCGACGGGAGGAAAGCGTTGATGGTTGTTTGGGGCTGGAAAGCTATTGCAAGTGGCTAAAGATTTTAGATACTATACGTTTTCGAAAGTTTTCTACGCTTTTTGAAGAAATTCTCATATATATACACTTGTAGCTATGTGTGACTTATTAGCCATTTTAAGGGCGGCCACAGAGTACTGCGGCCGCAGTACACCGAGAATCCCTTGGGAAAGCATTTGTGTTCTCACTGCTTTTGGTGACTCAAGAGTAACATGAACTTATAGTCACTCACCAGAGATACGCGCTCATACTTCCTGTGTGCTATTTGCACGAGGACGCTTTCCTCCTCTCCCATATTCATTGTAAAATCTGTGTGAACTGCAGGAGGCCTTGGTTTCGGAGCACTGCTTTGGTACGCAAAGATTTTTCACATGTAATGAGCATGTTTTGGGCCAAGCGATGTTTAATACAAGCTCGACCACCTGTAAACTCCAGCAACGTCATTATGTCACAAGTGCCCTTTAAAAGCTTGTATTGATGGTTGCATAGTAATAAGTGCATAATATTGTAAGAAATTCCATGCCTGAAATATGTCATATATGTTTATAATAGGGCTGTAGGATTTCCACTGATATTTGAAGCAGCTTCCAAGTCGAATGACTTGCCGTGCAAAACCTGAGATTGTAAGGGCATTGTTTTGCACTAGATGTCTATTTGAATCGTCCATAACACTTCCTCAAGTATCACCCTGTAAAGCTGGTAATGTGAATGAAGTTAATTTTGAATGTTCTGACCTCACACCTACGCATACCATCAAGTGCAGTTCAAGTGTAACACTTCAAGCGAAATTCTCGCATTCAGAGGTTCTCTCTCTGATGTGTCTTTAACCAGTGTTGGATAGAGCACACGTGCAGCCAGCTGAAAAATAGCCAAGAAATTATTGCACTGCAACATGATGCATGAACTGAAACACCCATATGGCCACTCATCACAATCTTATTGGCTTGTTACTGCCGCACATATCAGCGTTATGCCGAGTTACATTGATACAAAGCCAATAATAAGGCCTGCTATTTTCTAACAAAAAGCAGGATATCGATTCCTTCTTGGTTTATTGCGATACGAGGGGTCGTCATTGAAATGTGTACTCATCGGTCATTATGCACTCTGGGCTGGCCTTGTCGATCTTTCCGCAGATGTGCAGCCTCTGCAGTGCCGACAAACAAGCGCAAAGCCTGGGAGCCTGAAGAGCAACGCTTGGCTGATGCGGTCAAATCACGATACTCTACAAGGAAGCTTTGCCGCTGACTCTGTAAAGTTTGTGCACACCAAAGGAAACGGGCATGTTGGGGGGAAAGGGTTGTTCAATAAATAGAGTTGCCGTCCATAGCAGTCTTGGCCTACGTGGGGTGCTTCTTTGTTCTCGTATGCTTCTTCGTCTTTTGGATTGGACGCCGAATGTATCGGACGTGGTCGAGTGCAAGTGCCTCCCCAGCGCACCAGGAGCAGCGTTCCAAGGTGAGAAGCTTTTTTTTTTTTCCTTTTATCGTTTCTTTGATCGTTAGGGTGTTAGAAGTGTTAGGCTAACAACACACACATACACACACGCGCGCGCACACACAGTCCTGTATTGTCGAAAAAAAAACGCTGTGAATTATATATACAGGGTGATGACAGTCAGGCTCCTCGTTTTCACACGTGAACTCTATGTCAAGGCGGAAATACTTACCCGCAGCTAAAATGACGTTGACGCGACTAATTAACAAAAACTCATTGATTAACTTTTTAATTATGGACTTGAGTGCCTCTCTTTTTATTAGGAAGTTGTAGTGCATGATAATATATGGCATACCCATTTTTTTTTTTAAATCACAAAAGTTGCACGTAGTTCGAGATATTTATCATCGAATTTCAAGGGCGAAATCGAAACTGATCGCGCCCGGCGCGCACATAGCGCGGTGGAACACCGGAACCCCCCGTGACAGGGAAGTGACGAAATTTGAATGAAGGCGCGCCGAAGCAGAATCTGGTCAGACAAATCGGCAAGCATTGTGAAACACCAAAATACACAGCTTAATGTTTGCGTACGATGTGCTGTGCTTAGCTGTTTTTTTTTTTCTTAACTATAAAAACGCGCGAAAAAGTATTTCGCCTGTCTGCAAGAAGCGCCGCTGTGGCTGCCCCTAAGTTTTATGCTTCCCAGACAAAGAAAAGGTTGATATTGCGGTTCTTATGTGCACAGCTTGAACACAGACAGACAGACAGACAGACAGAGAACTTTATTCAGGTCCTGAGGAACTGCGTTGTAACGCCCCCTTTTAGGGGAATCCGTAGCAGTCGCGGGCCGCTCCCACGTAGGGACCGGAAGACCGTGGCCCTCCGCGCTCTCGCAGGCCCTCTGGACAGCCCGAAGTTGAACCAAGAGGTCGCCGCTGTTAAGGGTTTCCTCCCAGTCCTCTTCTTTCGCCCTGTGCGTGTCTTTCGTGTCCTCGGGTTAACGTTGACTATGTCTGTGAACAGTTTAGGCGGCAGTTTTAAACCGTCGTAGGTGCAGGAAAGCTACATTGCGGTTGGGCTTTGTTCGGGTGTTTTAGCGGTTTCCCTGCGGGTGACGTTTAGGCACTCTGGCAGTCTAAACCATGGGCGATATTGAGCTTGTGCAATCCGGGGAATCCGAATACTGGTGCTGTTAGGGCGAGACAGACTTGGCGAGTTTAGCTGACGCTGAGAGGGCTATACTTGGCGTACGGGCTGTGCGAGAGATTCAGGGCGGCTGTGCGGCGCATAGAAATCGAATGCGCAGCTAGTGTCGAAGAGCTGAAGGGGAAGCTGAGCGTGGAGAGAGAGAGAGAGCAAAGGATTGAGCTCGAAACAAGTAGCAAAGTCGCTTGAGCGTGAGGCGGCTTTGGCCAACCTGCTTGAACGAATTGTGGTCGAACTCTAAGAGCGGCTCAAGTCGCCAGCGGCTCTTGATCCCGGTTCCGAGAACTGTGAGGCGAAAAGCGAGAACAGCACGGAGTCTCGGGTAGATAAACGCAGGAAAAGACATTGTCATGAGTAATGTGCATGCCAGACGACGAAGAAGGTGCGATAGTGTGCAGCGGGGTGTAAAAATACTCATGTTGTGCGAGACACTGCCACACGCCCGAGTGGCAGAGAGACGGCTCGTGGCACGCGACCCGAGCTGTGATCAGAAACTGAAGAAGTCTGTCGGGCACTGGTCGACCAAGGTGGTCAAGTCAGCATCGCACTGGTGACGAGAGCAGCGGGTGCCGGATCTGCAGGAGCCAGCAATGGGAGTCCGTGGTGTGGACGTCGATCTCGGTAACAGCCGGGTGAGGCTCCTCGGACTCGCAGCAGCCTCGTCACAGCGGTTCCCGGAGCACCTGCGACGCTCTGCTTTCGACGGCAGAACGGGATCATCCCACAGAACAAGGCACTCGAGGACGCTCACGCAGCCACAACAAAAAGCATATCTATCACCGTGAAAACCCCTGCTGTTGGCGCACCTATTGCGCCTATGGGAGGCATGGCGTGGATTGACGAAGCGTTGGAAAACCCAGAGGCTGAACAGAAAACTACGGGCAAGAATAGCAACTGTAACGGAACAAGCTAATGAGTATTCCAGGCAGCTGCAAGCGGAGAACTGGCTCCAATTTTGCGATTCGCTGAGGGGGACGCTGTCCACCGCTAAAACATGGGCTATCTGACGCAGCATGACAGACCCGGACGCTACAAAGACGACAACAGCGAGAAAAACACGTACCCTCGTGGGTGAATACAAAGTTGACAGCAAAACACTGATGGAAGCTCTCAGAGACGAATGTACAGGGGGCAAGCGCCGAAGTGCTCAGCTACGGAGGACCAACAAATGACTCCTTAGAAGTAATTAACAACGTGCTCACTGGAGAGAAGAAGATTGTGGTGGCGTTGGACCTAAAGAGCGCATTCGACACTATGTCCCATAAACTTCTCATGGAGGAACTACAACAGATGGGATGTGGAAAGAAAATGTTCGACTATGTCAAATGCTTCCTAACTGGCAGGAGTGCCACGATAAGATTAGAAGACATACGATCGCCGAAAATAGACCTCACTAACAAAGGAACTCCATGGGGAGCTATACCCTCACCATTATTGTTCAACATTAGGATGAACAATTTAGCAAAAAGGTTAGATCAATCCAAGACCTCAAATTTCCGATCTACGCGGATATCATCACTTTATAGATGCACAAAGGCTCGTTAGTCCGCAAGGAAAATACCCTTCAAGAGGCCATCGGCACTGCTGCATATTTTGCGGCAGAACACGGCATGGCCTGTGCACCAGAAAAGTCCGAATGGATCAGAGTTCACTGAACAAACTACCGCAATATGCCATACCTGCATTTCCACCTAGAGAACAGCACGCTTCCAGAAAGGACCAAGATGGGTGTATTGGGCCTCTGGATCCAATGTAACAGGTGAGCGGATTACAGGGTTCCAACCCTGAGAATGACAATGAAGCAAATATAGCTAGGCTAATTGGAATAATCGCAAAGAAAGAGAAAGGCCTGCACGAAAGCGAAACAATGCGTCTTGTTCAGGCTTTTGTCATCAGCAGGATAACATACGCATAGCCTATCAAAACTTCTACCCTATCAAATAAAAATGGTGCGCCAAATCATACGGGGCGCTACAAAGTAGCACTAGGATTGCCGGTGAACACCGCGAATCAGACTCCACAACACAGGAGTTTACAACACATTGTAAGAGGCAGCGGTTCTGATAACGCAGACGGAACGATTATGTCTAACACAAGCCGGACAACTATTGTTTGAAAAAAGGTACCTGGTCAGACCGCAATATTGCAGTGACAAAAACCATCCATTTCCAAACCACATCAGGACGCAAATACATGCGACATCAATACAAAAAAGGATCAATGCCAAATATCACAAAGGCAGAAGCCAAGACCGAGTCAAGCAAGCAGTTTTGGCGGTAACGCGTTACAAGTAACGGCGTTACCGGTAACGCGTTACTTTTTTCGGTAACTTAGTAACGTACTCGTTACTGTTTACGAACTGTAATGGGTAATGTACTTACGTTAACATTTTTCGATAACGTAAGGTGTCACGTTACTCCTTACTTTATTTTTTATTATCCCGGAAGCTTTGCACAATATGCCCTCGTCTCATAGGCGCCACTATTTGACAACTCGCCCCGACGGTCTATTGTCGCAGCGGCGTAATCATGCCTGCCCACCAGGCGTTAAGAATAGACTGTTGGGCGAGTTGGTAATTCATGATGAATGAAAATAGCGGAAAAAACGTAGGACAAGACGAAGAATGCTACAGAACACGCGCTTGTGCTGTAGCCTTCTTCGTCTCGTCCTACGTTTTTTCGCGGTATTTTCATTCATCATGGCGTTAAGAGCACGATCCAATGCGTCCTTCGAGTGCCTATTTAGTGTAGGTGCGGACGTATGCATTAAGAAGAGAGGCAATCTGTCCGATGACAGCTTTGAAATGCAGTTGTTTCATTTTTATAAGAAGCTGTAGTTATTTGAAAATTCTCCTTGCAGTAATCTAGCGATGGTTATCAACTTTGTTTTCAAAATAAATTTGCTTCTATCTATCGGCAACTTCGGATACACGTTTATATAGTTACCCAATTTTTCAGCGAACGAGGCTGACCTTGGAACAAATGCTCGCAATTTTTGAGACAAGTATACAGATTTTTAAAGGGGGAGAACGCATGTGCGGAAATCTTTTTCCCCAAAACTAAGCCGTTTAAGCATTTCTTTATGACTATTTGATCATTTGTCTTGTTAATAGAAGCGCACCGTCAGAATTACTGTAAGTTTGTAGATAGTTGTGGTGTTTTCTTTATGGAGAGCGTTGATGATAAAAGGTAATTTTGTGTTTAACGTCACTCTGAGAAAATGGATTTACCATGTGCCACAGAGTTAGCAGTGCAGCCATCACATGATGTAACTGTACAGGCGACTTAGGTAACTCCACTTTAGGGGGGTTCAACCCTTCCCCGAAACCTTTCAATTTTCCATGTCTATATATGTATACAGGCACACGTACAAACGCACGCACAACCATACATAAAGTATGGCTAAACGCCCCCCGCCCCACCCCCGACAAAAATTTCTGGCTACACTACTGTTGCCATGGTGTAACGAGCTGTATATGGCGAGACAGAGCTCTAAACGACGTGCTCGTGTTTGTGGGAAAAGAACCACGATGACTTAACCGTCATCGGGACAATAACGAGGCCGTTTATGCATGAAGAAAATTAATGTATTTACAGAGGATGATGGAACTCTAATGATAGTAAAGAAATAGAACAAGCGCTAAAAGTGCTAACGAAAAGTCAACGATTGAACGAAGCAATGAGTGAGTTCACCGGGGCATAGCGGAGGTCAAGTCCTGGGAGAGGGCTGACGGCTCAACGACGTTGAGTGAAGGCACTCGATGCCTGGGTAGCGTGGTAGTTGCGCTGCTAGCTGCGGTCGGCAGCGCTGCTCACCACCGGGGTCGTTGACCTTGAACGCGCATGGCTCCTGCCACGCTGCTCACGAATGCTGGCCGAGGCTCTCATGGGTAGACACGTGGCTCGCCTGGCGGGAACATCCTGGCGACGTTTCAACCACGCCAGGCTCGAGGTGGTCCCGGTTCGACCCCAGGTACGAGGACGGCTGGTTTGGCCCCAGGTGCTTGGACGGCTGGTTTGGCCACAGGTGCTTGGACGGCTGGTTTGGCCCCAGGTGGGAACCTGCTGCTACCTCGAGTCCGGAACCCGACAAGTCTCTGTTCCCGCGCCCTGGTCCTTCGATCGCCGGCCACTTGTTTGTTTGTTTTGCCTTCTTTTCTATGGCACGTACCCACTCTGGAGGATGGGCCAAGAATATGTAGTTGAAGCTTAAAATCTTATTCGAAGAATGTAAAATGGTTAAAAAAAAAAGTTAAGAGTAGAAATGGTAATAATAAATAAGACATCAAATTAATAGTTCAAAAATTATGCTATTACGCTCGTATTTCAGACAGCCGTATTAACCTGATCAGAACAATTTGGTGAGATTAGATATATTGAACCGCATTTTAATAAAGAGCGTTTTTGAAGGAAGAATAAAATGGTACACGTTTAGTGGTTTGCATGAAGTTACACACGGCATTGAAGGCATCCCTATGGCAGTATCCCAACCCTGAGGCTCCGAAGCTTAGTATAATTTCTTCAGTTAAGTTTAAGTCAATTTTAGCAGCGGAGTAATGAGCAGTCGTGATCTAATAATTGAATATCTGCGGCATGACAAAAAGAAATGCGCAATATTTTCTAATTCTCCGCATAATTGACATAGGGGCGATATAGTCAGACCAGCTCTGTGTAAGTATAGATTTAATGGGGAGACACGGCATCGAAATCTGGTGATCGTAACTTCAGATTGTCTAGATTGGCTCCAATGAGACTTCCATGGGAAGTTGAGATGTTTGTATTCCGTCCACGTTGTTATTGTTTCCATCCTATCAGTGTGAATTGCCAATTTTCTGTATCTGATTGCGGTGAAATATTCTACCACTGGAGAACCTGGATTATTGGGAGATCTAGCGATGCGCGCGCTAAAGCATCAGCCATTTCATTTAATCTTAAGCCACAGTGACCTGATTGATTGATTGATTGCTTTATTTCGTCACAGTACAGTGTAACAGGAGGCGGAGGGAAAAGCCGTAATGACGGCTTGAGGGATCCTCCGCCCCCTATGTGAACAATGGCAGCAGCTGAAAGGAACATCACAATATCATACACTTTTTATACATAGCTTATACAACAAAGAAACCTGCTGCAATCTTCTGCACCCAAATAATTGCTACATTGTTTATACAACAAAAAGAGCCGTTAATTCAGCGACACTTAAATGAGACACATCTATACCTTTGTTAATGTAATTATTTAGAATTCGCGGAAGAGTACATCGAAGCATCTGAAAACCATAATTAGTACGAAAGTAAGGAACGTTCCACATTTCTGTATTTCTAGTTTCATAAGCCTTTTCCTTTAAGCAAAGATTCGCCATATCTGTAAACAAAGAGTTTGAGCGTTTGCAGCTAAGACAGTACTCTCGTAGTAGTCTGTATTGATATAGGTCATTCACTTTGATTATCTTATATTTTTTAAACAGTGGGTCGCTAGGTGCTGAACTATAGCGTTGTCTATCAGCCTCAGTATTTTCTTCTGTATTCTCAGTAATTTTGTTAAGTTTGTTTCTGTAGTTGTTCCCCAAACCAAATAGCAATAACTAAGATAAGAACTAAACAGTGATTTGTATATCAATAACTTCACCGAGTTTGGGATGAGGTACCGGATACGGTTGAATATTCCAGTTATATCCGGCTTAATTTTAATTGAATATAATTGACGTGGTCATCCCATTGCAAAGAACTGGAGAAATGTACCCCAAGTACTTTCACTGACGTCACTATTTCTATATCTGAGCCTCTAAATACAATGTTATTCTCCAAAGTCACTTGTTGACCTTTCGAATGAAAAACTACGGCTTTTGTTTTAGTTGCATTTATTTTTAACTTATTGTTACTTGTCCAGGTGTCTAACTTCTGTAAGGCGTCATTAGCTTTATTAGAAAGGATAGCATCTGATGCTGATGGGACAAATATACTCGTGTCATCTGCATAGATAATAAACTTAACTTCTGGGGAGATATGGACAATGTCATTAATATATAAAGTGAACAATAAAGGGCCAAGAATGCTCCCCTGTGGTACCCCTGAAATTATATTTTTCTTTTCTGATACTAAATCATTTATCGAAACAAATGCGCCAGATAGCTTTTAAGTAACATGAGTGGGAGCACGCGAATGCCATAATGGTTTAATTTTTCAAATAAAATGGGACCCACACTAGGGACCCACACTAGTTTTAGGTGCTTCAGCTGAGACGTAACTAAAGATCGAAATGTCTTTAGGGCACGAGAGTTATGTGAAGCTGTAAGTGCTGTGCATACTGAGAGCGAATCAGTTATTATTATCGCCCTGATCTCGTCTGTCGGGAGTTTTCGCAGTGCCATGATGACGGCCATGAGTTCAGCTTCGAAAACCGGAGTAAATCGGGTAACCTCACAGCGAATGACCAGCCCAGCGACTGGGAGACAATTCCTACGCCTGCCCGTTCTTCTATCACGGAAGCATCAGTGGCTATTACGTTTCGTGTTTGTGCATGTATCAGAAAATCCTCTAACCTGTTCTCTAAGAATTTTCGGGATTGAAATTTAGATTTCGGAGGAAAAATCACTTCGTAATCTATCATAAGAACCTGATTTGAGCTATTGGTTACAATTATCTATCTGATGTTGACATTTATAATTTCCAGTTTCTTTTGTACGAAGATTATCTGTGGTGTGTGATATCGTGGCCAATGAGCGAGAAAGAAGGAATCTGGGTCACTGATAAAAACATATTCCGCTCTTCTTACCGGCAAGCTATAAAATTTTAGAAATGTCTGTACTGTTAAAACACGGAATCGACAGAGCAATGAAGGCAGACGCGCTTCCTGATACATAACAGTAACTGCTGCAAACCTAGGGAGCCCCATACACAAGCGCAGAGCTTCCCGCTCCAAGATAATCAACGGCTTAATTTTGTAAGCTGGTCCACCCGAGAACAACCCACATCCAAATTCTAATATTGGACGCATATACATCTTATATACCATTATCATTGTGTCCCTACGTACACCAAATTTGCGATTGCTCATTCTGCGCGATAAGCCCAAAGCCCGTTGCGCCTTAGCTGCAATGTACTCGATATGCGGGCTCCAGTTAAGTTTTTCGTTGTATAAAACTCCCATATATTTTAGAGAGTCTACTTGCGGAATAGGTTCCTGTTTACATGCAATAGAGAGTGAAATCGAACCTGCTATAGGAAACACCAGGAGAGCACTCTTGTTTACATTAATGCCATTGATATCGACCGAAGCCATATTTCCAACATGCTCATGTAGATTTGCAATTTTGCTGTAGAACATAAATATCACTGTCGGCTGCAAAAAATGCTATATCGTCTGCATACACATAGACATAGATATTCTGACAGGTTGGAATTGAACTCATTAGTATATTAAATAAAAGTGGAGATAGAACCGCTCCTTGGGGAACTCCGCGACTCTGTTTGTATTTAGATGAAGAGCACCCATCCTTGACACAATAAAATTCCGTGATTTTAAAAATTCTCCTACCCATGCCGTCATATATTGTGGAAAATTTAAGACCTGTAGTCTGTTAAGTAAAATGGAATGCTCAACGCATTCCATTTTGCTTTAGCAATGTCGAGTGTCACTAGTGCGGCATATTGTCTTCGTTTTCTAGCAAGTCGTATACGGCTCTCTAAGTCTGCATGTGCACACCAGATTGAACAATCGGATCTAAAGCCAATTTGCTGAGGTTTTAATATTGACTTATTTTCCATCCAAATAGTTATTCTGCCATGCAGGACCCTCTCTATGAGTTTGACCATGTTTTGAAGTCAATGATATTGGTCTAATATTTTCTATGTTTAAACCTGATCCCTGTTTCTTAGGTATCGAAATTATCTTCGCTAGTTTCCAATCATAAGGGATCCAGGCATAATTTAAAGAATAATTGTTCCCCTTCTTTTTCCCGTCTCGTTCCACCGCGTCTCGCGCCACCGCGTCTCGCGCCGATTCCACCTGTCGTCTTCCTCGATGGTCTCAGAGGCGCGCCGTTCAAACGCGTTTCCCGCGCTTCACTGTTCACTTGGCCCTTCACACACGGCCACTTATCACATCACACATGGTACGACACATTTGTGCAACCTATTCTCGTTAAATCGGTACGTCGCGCAAAAATTGTCGTTTGTGGTAGAAGTTTCGTGTGAATTATAAGTATCAGCGTTTTCAAACTGTTATTTGGGGTTCCTACAGTGGAAATGCGGTGAATATAATTTCTGACTATAGAGTAACGGCAGAAGTAACGTCCGTTACTTTTTAGGGTAACTGTAACGGTAACGCGTTACCTTTTCTAAGAGGTAACGTATGGCGGTAACGCGCTCCTTTTTTGTTAGCGTAACGAGTAACGTATTTAGTTACTTTTTTTCGGTAACGCCTACAACACTGCAAGCAACTCATCAAAGCTTTGGAAACAGTAAGTGCTGTACGCATACGCCGCTCGGACCGTCAGAGAACGCGTCTCACCACTGCTCACCACTGGTCCACTAAAATGAAGAAGGCAACAGTTAGCCCAACAAACGGGTATGTGCCATTGTGCGGCCTATCAGAAAACTATCATCATAAACAGGTATGTGCATAGGCGTGCGCAGAAGGGGGCAAGGGGGCGGCCACCCTCCCTAATCACCTAAGAAGAGGGGGCGCAAAGTCTGCCCCATACATTGACTTAATAAGGAGGGGGGGGGGGCGCCGCGATGAACCTCTCCCCCCCCCCCCCACTGAAGGCGAACCCTGCGCACGCCTATGGGTATGTGCCACAGAAATCGGGTAAATCCCACTACTCATAACTTTCAGTAAAAATGAAGAAGGCAACAGTTAGCCCTGCAAATGGCCTACGAAGTGACGGCGGCGAGCCAAATACCCCGAGTACGTACAACGAGAGTATAGTAGGGAACGGGAAAGGGCAACGGCTGCTGCGAGAAGACCTCAAAGCGACGGAAGCTCCAAAGACGACGTGCCCGTGTCGTGTCTGTGATTGTCTGTCGTTTAACTCGAATCTCTCTGCGTTGAGAATCAACGCAGAAAGAACCTAGCATCACCATATATATATATATACCAATCGCATTTTGCATCAAGAGAAAGCATTCTGTGAGAAAACTTGGAGGACGCTTGAGCTTCGCCTTAAAGAGCAGAACGCGACAGCGTAATCGGGCCCCGTGCGCATCGCTAGCCTGGCTTCGGTTCTCGGTGCGTGCCTCAACCGTGCCGTGAGGAAATGAATGACTGTGCGCGTAACATTGGCCGTTTCAAACTATCCTGGAATGCCTACTGCAAGTACAGTTGTTAAATGCCCACTACGCCATAATTCTCCAATTTGCGAATCAGCGAAGGGCCCACTACGCGTCCGTAAGGCAACACGTGAACCTACGCAGCTGCTCACCTTGTTGATGCTTTTGCAGCTGATGGCGATTAAATATGTCGGAGCGCTTTGTAACGGGTGGGTCTTTAAAACACCCACTCGTTGCGCAATTCACATGTTTTGACGCCTGGCGCGATTCTACGCTTCCGCCACGCAATATATTACATGCGTCAAGGAGACTCCTTCCAGTACATGACATTCATATAGTAATTTTTTTTTTTTCGAAGCAGTTTCAAGTAATAGCGTCGCTCTGTGGCAGAACACCTGCTTGCCACGCAGGCGGCCTGGGTTCGATTCTCACTCGGACCGAAGATTCTTATTATTTATTTTCTCTCGATTTTTCGCTCACGGACAAGATGATGATTTTTCGCTCACAACCAACGACGCCGACACCAACGCCGGAATTTCCGTGAAACGAGCTTTTTAACGCTGTCGCGTTAAAAGTTACATTTATTGGACACATAGATGTGAAGATATCGGTAGGTGCCAAATATGGCACATTGTGCAAATCCGCAGAAACCTCTTTAAGTGAAGTGCAATTGGTAACTAGTGCAGTTGCTTCCTGAATTCAAACTTTGCATTAGCTGCAATGCACAGATTTCTTTTCCCAAACTGGACGGCGGCATTTACCAGGCGTCGCAAAACGTTGGCCAGTAAGCGCTGCAGAAGGCAACAATGTTCATGGGCGGATATCGTGCCTTGGTGGAGCGAGACAGAGGCCAGTGGGACGTGATACGCCTGCGCGCATTCGCGGATCAAGCTACGAACCTCTGCCTCCCGTGTTGCTGAAGCACGGTGTGGTACTGTATGCATGAGCACAGGCGTAGGTTACCCTATTGATCGGGAGCGTACACCGTGCCGTTTCTCTTCTTAATTGACGACGACTTGAACAAGTGCATATCGAGTACGAGTGTTTATTATATTCTTGTTGATGTAATCTTTGCGTGGAATTCACGATACGCTGTGTCCAGGTACATGTTAAGAACGTCAGCTACCACAACGGTTAAATCATGATCATGGCGTTAGTCCTCGGGATGGACTAGCAGTAAGAGGGCATCATCATCATCATCAGATGTGTCACTAGGCGTCAACGTGTTTTCATTCACGCCAAACGGTGCTATAGCTGCCGAACACCAACAGACATTGTACAAGCTCTCATATATCACTACGCAATAAGCACTAATTCTGTGAAGACTCGTTTCACTTTCGTGTTATACCGATTCCTATGACGGAGGGATCAGCCATATTTTTTCCATGCAACCGCCCTTTAACCGCCAGATTTCGGACAAATTATCTGTAGTGGGTTAGCACCATCGAATGACGAGCAAGGGAGCAAGCGAGCAAACAATGTCGGCTACAGTCTCCACCGCTCAGAATCAACGTCAGGGGCCACCTGAAAACTTGCTCTATGTGTTTGTTATCAGCCGACACGGCCAACGTACTCCCGTTATACCCTGTAAGAAACTGTTCAAAAAGGAGCCCACGGACTACGGCCAGCTGACAGCAAATGGTCGAGAGCAGACCTTTAGGCTTGGCCAGTTTCTGCGAGACCGCTACAAGCTGTTTCTGGAGGCCTCAGGAAAAACTGGTCAGGTGCTCGCCACCCATGTCGGCCTGGATCGGTGCCGAGACAGCGTGAAAGAAACCTTGCGGGGCCTGGGTGTGCCCGCGGCTGCGACGAACGTCGACCCGACGGTGTACGACGTGCCGTTCCTCCTCGACAGCCTGAATGCCAACTTGGACAAGGCACTTAAAGAACCGGGTCGAGGCAACTTCGCGACGTTGGGAGACTTGATCGCCTTCGTCGCCGAGAAGACGGGTGCACCGTTGCAGAACAACACGGAGAAGTTTCTCGTCATGGACAGCCTGGTGACCTACGTCTTCAACGGGAATCCCGTTCCGGAATGGGCCAAGCCCTTGTGGGACGACTTACTGTGGGCGGACCAGAGGGTGTTTGTGCGGTCACTCGTGGGTTACGAGCAGCCGTTCGCAGCTTATGTGCTGGGACGTGTTCTGGACACCCTCGCGGTCAAACTCGAAGAGGGCGTCGAGCGGCCGGACAAGATGCACCTTTTCTCCATGTCCGACACGAATGTGTTTTCGGCGCTCAAGCTTCTAAACACGTCGCCCGGAGGTCGACCTTGTTTTTGCGCCAGCATCCTGATCGAGGTGTACAAGGATGGCCCCAAGGACTTTGTGCGAGTGTTGTACCGCACAAAAGATGAGCCTTGTGTAGTTCACATGGAAAAGGTGGGGAACCCTTGCGAGCTGATCAGGTTTCTGGAGTTTCTGCGCAGCGTTCTGAAGACGCCTGGGCATAAAATTTAGTTTGGAATGGACAGTGACTGTCAGTGTTTTAGTCAGTATGCCGCTGTGCAAACTTCGAACCCGAACCCGGTTCGAAAGTTGAGCGGGAGCCTAACCCACAACCTTCGAAGTTTGTGGATTAGGATCCCACCGACGGAAACAGTGATTTTTCTTCTACATTAATTTATTTCAATTAACGTCATAATTGGTACGTTACATTTATTGACAGCAATTAATGTTCACTATGATTTACGTGGCCTAATTATCTGTTGAATTCCTTTGGCTGTTTCTAATCAAGAAGGAAGCCCCTGTGAAGAAGAAAAAAAATTCCCCTGCTTTCGCGTTCAGGGAAGCTTACCAGATGTGCGGATGCGTCGTGCGATGGCTTGGTTAAGTGCAAAATGCAATGCAAATTTGCTTGTCTAAGTAAATAAATTAGTCGCTAATGGAGCTAGAACTGAAGTGGGTTGTACTCGGTCTGGCCGCTCGCGGAACCCTAAGATGCCCTTCACGGAAATCAGTTTGAGAACCCACGGTCTAGAGGAAATGGTTGGACGACGTACGTGACAGGAGAGAGAGAGAGAATTATTGTGGTCCGTTACTGACGTGGGGAGGAGCGTCCCCCGCTCCCACCCGGCTAACGTGACAGGATTGTCACGTTAGTCATGTCATGACTAGACAGTCATATTCGTCAAACCCTCTTACCCTCCCATACCAGTGTTGGCCTACACCAAGTTAAGGAGGCGATCACGAGAGCACCCAGACGCAGGCAGGCAGGCAGGCGAGCAGGCATCCCCGTACTTCTAGAAAAGCTAAAGGTCGTCCTAAGAATGTCAGTAGACAGTTATAGTTTAGCGGGCTTAGCGGGATCGAAGTGCGCATGCGCAGTACGCTAAACGACCAGTAGTGTTTACAGATTAGATAGATAGATAGATAGATAGATAGATAGATAGATAGATAGATAGATAGATAGATAGATAGATAGATAGATACGCTCAAAGTCGGGAAAGTTCGCTAAGAAATGCTTCGCATTTAAAAGCTTGCACTCGGCCGCGCAGGACTTGATAACAGCGAAGCTGGTCGATGCAAGTAGGAAGCTGGGCTAACGTTAGCTCACTTGACTAAATCGCCGCGGGAAACAGCGCGAGCAAACGGGAAAAGACAGACAGGACTTTGCGCTGGCTCACATGAGCGTTTATATCGTGGCAACACCTAGGCGCTTTATTTGTTCCCACGACATAAACGCTCATGTTGCTGGCCAACGCAAAGTCCTGTATGCCTTTCTTGTACCGTTTTCCCGCGCTGTTTTCTGTGATGAAGCCATGCCAACAGGCTCAAGTTGATATCCTTTTAAAGTACACTTGGCTAAGGCTGGATTTCAAACTTGGTTTAAGCAAGACAATTTTTCAGATTTTTACGGCTCTTGGATCGAACACCTCTTTCTCTTCATGTCAGCTGCTTTCTTGTTCAAGTAGGCTGGATCGGATCACCGCCGCTGATGTCGTTCTCGCTCTGCAGCACGTCGAGCCTCGCGATAGGCAGCATCTTCTTCGGGTGTACGGTTCTTCCTCGGACGACCGATGGCTACAAACTGCCTCGGCACGACCAGGCGCGGCTCTTGTATAACGATCGCGGGGACATGCACATGCGCAGTAGGTCTATTTATGGCATATTTAATGACGTAAACGGTTGCTATAGGCAACTCTTTTATTTAAACTTGGCTCGGTTATACTTAGTCAGCAAGGTAGCAAGTTGGGCCAGCTGGTTAACGTTCATGTTTGAAAATTTGGATGAAGCGCGCAGAGTAGGTCGCCACTACGAGGACTGTATCCAGGCAAGCGCCCGACGACGAGAAAACAAGGCGCGTTGCTGAGTGTGTGGACTTAATTGCTTCAACTGGAAATGTTAGTAAGAATCGAGATAAACTGAAGCCAGTCTGTGAGTTTATGACTACGAATGAATTGCGTTAGCTGTCGCAGATAAAGAAGGTTTTTTTTGTAATTCTGCATAGAGGGGCGTTTTGTGAAAAGGGTGCTGCAGCGATGCAAAAGAATTTTGTACCAGCCTCGGAAGAAAGCAAGAGCGTCGTAAAAAACAGCGCAGGCTCTCCGAAATGATATGAACTCACAAGATTTGGCATCTCGGGTGAGGAAGGCGAAAAAAACGCCAGGCCTGCGCTAAAACCGCAGCACAGTCACAGCGAAAGCTGGAAGAGCGGCGCTTCTAGAGCCCGTTAAGCTCTCTTGGGGCTACAATACAAGTACTCTAGAAAGGTACCCACTACGCCATAAATCACAATTTTTGTGAAGTTTGGAAGCACCTACTAAGCCATTATTCGTCATTCTGTGGAGAAGCGAGGCACCAGTCTGGAATTGGAGGCGTTCTTTTCAATCAAGACACACAAGCCTGGTTTTCCGTTTAGGGCTGCCCTGCCACGGTGGTCTAGTGGTTATGGCGCTCGACTGCTGACCCGAAGATCGCGGGATCGAATCCCGGCCGCGGCGGCTGCATTTTCGATGGAGGCGAAAATGTTTGAGGCCCGTGTACTTAGATTTAGGCGCACGTTAAAGAACCCCAGGTGGTCAAAATTTCCGAAGCCCTCCACTACGGCGTCTCTCATAATCATATTGTGGTTTTGGGATGTTAAACCCCCGATGTTATTAATATTATCCGTTTAGGGCTATTGTTTCTGAGAGGGATACCTGGCAAAATGTAGTGTCCACTTATTTGCAGAAAAACTTGGAAGGCCGCACTTTGAATGATCCTTATCGCCTAAAAAAAATCGGTGCAATTGGCAAGGTTTTTTTTAGAATGTAATCCATGGCATAGCTACGCTTTCAGCATTGGCATTCAGGATTTGTTTTATTCTATGTCTCACGACAAACTGATGGTGACTGTGAAGGAATGCATAACTATTGAAAATGATGAAATGAAAGTTTGCGAAAAATATGATGTCAACGCAGCAGCATCCTTGGAGTTACTGTCGTTTTATTTAAGGTGTACTTTTGTAACATGGGAAAATGAGTTATTCATCCAGCGATCTGGAATATGCACAGGGTCGTCTGTCGCGCCTATTCTTAGTGAAATATTTTTGAGTAAATTTGACAGGGCAATTGAGCTTCACATTCCTGGAATTGCTAAATATATCTTCAGGTATGTAGATGACTTCCTGATATTCACACATAAAACAGATTCCTCTCGAGAGGTAGTGAATATTTTAAAGGTGTTTAACGAGAATAGCATGGGCCTTAATTTCACTACCTAGTGAAACAGATTTCACTACCGAGCTGCCTAAAAATAACGAGTTGCAGTTCTTGGATTTAAAGTTGGTCCTTAATAGGGAACACATTTGCTGGTATTACCGCCCAAGAAGTACTAAGCCAGCGCTAGGTTACGCGTCCGGGCACTCTAATTTAGTAAAGAGGGGAATAGTTAAGTCTTGTCTCATGTCCGCTTTGCAAAAATCGTGTGGTCATCTCATAAGCGATAGCCTTAAGAGTCAGTTGGAGAAATTCCAGAAGTCAGGTTACCCGACGCAGTTAATTTTTTCAGTATGCACGGTCCTAGCCAGAGAAATAAAGGGCAGGAAACAGGGAGCCGGTTAGGAGCCAAAGAAGCGCGGGAAAATGGCTGTCATTCCATATGTGCACAAATTGGCACACAACTTGAAACAGGTTGGCAGTAGATACAGCGTTAGACATGAAGTTTTCGGCAAAAAACAAACTGGCAGACTTGTGTCCGCGCGTTAATAAGCACAAAGATTCACAAGTTTGCTCCGTGAAACACCGAAACATGTTTGTAAAATGCGTAAAGGGGGTGGTCTACTTGATTAATTTTTCTTGTGGTAAACAGTCTGGAAGATGGACAGTCTGGAAGATGCGTAAATGATCGGCTTAGAGAACACCACGCATGTATTAAGGCGTCAAGCAACATTCATCTTGCAGATCACTGTGAAAACTGCGGATGTTGCCCGTTGTTTAAAGAAACAGAGATCATTTTTTGACATGAGGATCAGCTTATTCGCGAGATAGTAGAAGCATACCACATCCGGAAGAGGGGACATGACTGTGTTAGTCAAGCCACAATTGTGCTGCGCGATAAGGAATACGCGTGTCTAGGCACGTAGTGCTTGCAATAACTAATAAATGACAAGTAACGCACAAAATGCTTGTAATTTCGATACGAGTGCCTTTTTTGTTGCGCCCTGCTCTGTTACGCATGCGCGAGAAACCATGTATCTGCCTTACATACTTTTTCTGATTAATAAAGCTTCAGTTGTGGGTATTAGCGCTGTCCTGTCTGCTTCTTCTAGTCTGTGTTTTTCGGTGCGCTTCATCCAAATTTTTATACTTAGTCATTTCGGTAGCTTCGATGCGGCTCCTCCGCAGCTGTTGTTAATGCGCATGCGCGGCTTGACATGACGCCACATGAGCTGTCGCGGTAGCTAGGCGCGGCGGGTTCCGTTGTCGAGCGTGGCTTGGCAGCGGCTTCTCCGTTCCTACTGCTTCGACGCATGCGTGGCTTGGCACCAGCTGGCGTGGTAGCGAGGCGAGGCGAGGCCAGGCGATGGTTGCTAGGCAACGCTACGGGGAGGTTTCTTGCGAAGAACAGCCGTTTTTATGCCGTGCTTAACAGCTTCCCTGTTAAAAAAAAAAACAAGGATTGATCAAAAAAAGCAGTGCAAGGTAATAAGCTCGACTATCTCAATTAGGCGTTAGACTAATGGGTTACGTACTGATGAAGCTACTCATAAAGGGAAACTCAAAGCACGCAAGAACACTTATCTGCTGCTGTCGTTCCGGAGCCCTCGAAAAGCACGCCCTTCCACTCGTTCCACTCCTTCCCAACCTCCAGAGAGAAAAGCGCCGTCTCGCGAGCGGTGATCTGCGCGCAGGAAAATGTGTTCGTACCTTAAAATAGAGAGGCCGCGTTTTCTATGCGCCAGGAGCCGTCACTTTCGTTACCGCCCTTAAAATTCGATGATGAATATTTCAAATTACGTGCAACTTTCGTGATTTCTAAAGAATAGGTATGCCATGAATTGGCACGCACTACAACTTTCTAATATAAAGAACTGTCCTGAAGTCAATAACTAAAAAAAGTTAATTAACGCGTTTTGTTAATTAGTCTCGTCAATGTCATTTGATATGCGGCAAACTAATTTTGCCTCGTCATAGAGGACGTGTGCGAAAACAACTGGAGTGTGACTATCACAGAATTTTTATTCAAAAATCTGTATTTTCTCTAAACAAACACCCTGTATATCAATCTAAGGAGACGACCACGAGATCGCGAAGGCAAGACGTAGATAGATAGATAGATAGATAGATAGATAGATAGATAGATAGATAGATAGATAGATAGAGATAGATAGATAGATAGATAGAAAGATAATAGATAGATAGATAGATGGTCA
>NC_051178.1:30281919-30306834 GCF_013339695.2 Rhipicephalus sanguineus
TAGCTACATTGAAGGCCGGTGAATAACGATACCCTGAGGGACGCCAATCGCATTAATTTGCCTTTCTCCAATTGTGCCACCAACCTCAACTGAAAAGGTGCGGTCTGCAACAAAAGCTTTTACGAAACAATAGAGGTTGCCCTTATTTCAGCAGCCAAAAGCCGTTCCAGTATAGTGGCATGTGGAGTTTGAATGGAAGGCTTTCTGATGCCTACTCTAACTATTACTCGAACATGAACCCGGCTAAGCTCTGCAAGCACATCGACGTGATCCTTCTCAGGATATCCTGGGCGCAGAGGCCCTCGACGGAACCCTACCTGGGTGTAAGAGTACGTTATGCTTCTGCAAGTGCTATACCGGCCTTCGCAGAGCAATTCGCTCCGTTACCTTGCAGATGTTCGATGTAAGAGATATTGGCCTTCGATTTTGCAGCGATTGAATGGTTTTACCGGCTTCGGTATAGGGAACCAGCGCTGGAGTTTCCGCGTGTGGGCAGTGCCGCCCTGGCGGCCAAAGCGCGCATACTCCAGCCGCTCCCGCGGACGAGAGTGGCGACTGGTTGAGGCAATGCGGGCGCGTATCGCCGAAAGAAAACTAAAGCGTGCTGGCGGTACTGTGACGCATTCAAGTGCCACAATGCGTAGAAATGAGGGAGGATGTATCCGTCTATGCTTTTCCTTCTAAAACATATGAATAGGGACGAATGCGGCGCTGCATCCCAGCGGTCAGGCGAGCACAGTATGTTCTGCTCTTGCTCTCCTGTCTAGTGGCGTCGGGCTGGTTTCTAAACGGAATTGCGCGTGTCTGCTAGATTTTTTCGATAGTGAGGGCCACGAGTGGAAACCGGGGCCAACGAGCAGAATTTAATCAGTGTTTTGCCGCAAACAAACCTTACATATTATGCAGCATGCGGCATATGTAACAATCTTTTCATCTGACCACCACCAAGCTCCTTCGGATGCCACCGCGTGCAGTGAATATGATACGATAGGCAGGTAGTTTACATTATTTGCAAACAGTTACGCAGAAGGAAAGCTGTCTGTCTACGAGATGTGTACGGGGGCACGTTCGCTGAGGCTGCTGAACTGTTATGAGAAATACGCACGCGATGGATGCCTCCGTTGAACTTCACTTGTGCTACAGACGGAGTTGAACAAAGCAGCGGACTACTCGAAGCTTAGCTTTCTGGAGTCAGCCGATGCGGTAAAGCTCCTTTTTGCATTGGCTGCCGCGGCGAAGTGACATCTCAATTTATGCTCGCTAGAAAAGGGTCAAAAATGTCTTGGATTTTTACTCGCTGTTTAATTCGCCCAACGTACTGTGTTAGTTTTTTCGCGTGCCTGTGTCTGCTTAGAATAAAGGTGTTTGATCAACATCGACAATTGCTGGCGTTTTACGTGCCAAACAAGGTATGATTATGAGGCACGCCGTAGTGTGGGAACCAGGATTAATTTTGACCGCTTGGGGTTCTTTAATGTGCACATAAATCTCAGTACGCAGGTGTTCTTTGTATTTCAACTCCATCGAAATGCGGCCACCGTGGCTGGGAATCTATCCGCGCCCTCGAGCATAACAGCGCGACACCATACATGCTATGCTAGCACGGTGGTTTGCTTTATCAACGTCCGCGTGCATACACACCGCGGGCTGGGCATACATACCACGGCAGAAAAACGTTGACGCACCTACCCCTTGCATATCTTACTTTTTTTTTACTGTGGTAGTGGGCAGCTGGTATCGACGCAACACGTACTTATCAATGGAGGCTTGTGAGCCTGCACTAGCTTGACACAAATCCCAGGACGCAACCACAAAATGTTGACGGAGTCGCCACCACGGCACAGCACTGTCTCTTCGACGCCGTATGTTCGACACCGACGACGTAGCAACGTAGTCTGCTATGCAGGGCTTCTCTCCGTTTTCCAGTGCTTTTCTGAGAAAGTAGCCCTCAGACAAAGTTATTTTTTTTTCTAAACCATAGAGCAGTATTACTGGCGCAATGGGTGCTCGAGCTGTTCGCGCCAAAATGAAGCACGGGAACGGCGCACGCACGTGCGCTCACCCCGGTACAGTGCGGGCTGTACGGCCGGTCGTCTGAGCGCGAGCGGCATGGCCTCCGAGATTAGCCGGCGGCGCGGAGGCCATGCGAGCGGCTGAGTTATGTCGCGACTCCCCGCCAGGTGCTCTTTTTCGGCGCGCCACCTGTCCAGCGCTGGTCTCCCATAGGTATCACCACGGAGTCCTTCCATGAAGCGGGCAGGTGTCCTAATTCCCAGTACGGTAAACATTCAACTACTTCTGTTAATATCTTCTAGAATAGCAAGTTAATGCGACTGTGGAATATTACACAGCGTTGGGTAGCGCACTCAATCGGGGCCAGGAGCACTGTGATGGTTAGAGTCATAATGACGCCTGCAGCTCGTCTATGCTGAAGAGAACGTCGTACTCAGAAACATCGAGTGGTGGGTAATCATGTTGTGCTGATGTTCGTGTGGGCTGAGGGAAAAATACTTGCCCGCTTGTAATGCTGACTCATCGGGAGTAAGCCGATGTTCTATAGAAGGGGGTGCCGTAGGCTGGCTGTGTGACCCGTGCTCGGGCCTACCGAAAGCCCGGGTCCGGCCCGGGCAAAGTTTTTACGTCGGGCGAGGGCAGGGCACGGGTTCAAGGTGGCGAGCACGGGTCGGGCTTGCTTTTTGTTCAGTTCCCAAAATTCTCAGTATACAGAAAGCCCACACATACAGGTCTCTATCTCAGTTTTAATTCGCATCACCCCATCGGCCACAAGACGTCCGTAGTGTCATCCTTGGTGACCCGCGCCGTACGGGTCTGCTGAGACGATGATGCGTTGAAGAAAGTAATACGGACGATCCATCGGGAGCTAAACCGCAACGGTTATCCTGATCGATTCATCTCGAAAACTGAGAAGCGGATACTTCAATCCAGCTCACAGAGCAACGTGACTACCTGTGCACGTGCGGCCATACCTTGCGTCGAAAGTATTAGCGAGGCACATTCGCGCGTATTTTCAAAATACGATTTGCGCATTGCTCACGTCCCGACCAGAAAGCTCCGTAACCAGCTCTTCAATGTGAAAGACAGGCTGCCAAGTGAATCGTTTCCAGGTGTCGTGTATAAGATACCGTGCGCTGATTGCCGTGCAGTGTATATTGGCGAAACAGGAAAGTTTTCTCGACGCATCAAAGAGCACCAACGTGACGTTACTAACAACAATCACATGACAAACGCCATCGCTGAGCATGCGCATGCACATCATCATACCACTGACTGGCATAACGCCGCCATTGTCGCAAAGGAAAAGAACGTGTCGTCACGCCGGCTTCTGGAATCACTAATCATTCAGTCGACGCCAGCTACAATGTACAGGACACCAGGAACTATGCCTGCCGTATATGCATGCTCGTTGCGTCACGTTCTGCCTACATAACTGACGACTTCGAGTCCTGCTCAGTGAACAAGGAACCCGTATGCGGTTCCGAAACGTCAGATCATCTCATCCGACTTGGTCAGTGACCGTGAATCATCTCATCCAATGCCTGACCAGACGAACTTTCGTCGAACTGTTGACTACGTTCCCAAAATTGTTGACCATACGTGGCGCATGCGTACATGTCCCATATTAATTATCTCGAAAAAATTATATTTTTATGTGAGGCAAGCTATTTGGAGACGTTCTGGGACGGCCAAGTACAGAACTTTTTTTGGATTTCTTGCGCGTGGGGCTACATTTTTATGTGAAACATACAGGCTAAAATTAAATAAACCGGGCGCTTAACATTTAGCATCTCACTATTCTGTATTTCATAACATTTGTCAAAGTTCAAATGTAAATGTAATATTGTAACCACAGTAATAAGTAATATTATCAATTTAAACCAATAATTATATTACTGTTGAAGTCAAGTCGACCGTAACAAAACTACGACATAATTACGAAGGAGGGCTCCGGAAGCTGTGACAACGTGGGGATTTACATGCACCTAAATCTAAGGTCATCGGCCTCAAGCATTTTCGGTTCTATTAAAAATTCCGCCGCCGCTGCTACAATATCTGCTACGAAACCCTCTTGGCGACTCCATGTGTATTTGTAGAAACAAAATATTGGTACGGTAAGCCGCTTCTGAAGGCACACTCATCGTATCCAATATGTGCGGTCAACTAGGAGGCCTTTTGTACAAGGAATTTTCGTAGGTGCAAGTACACTTGCTAGCTAAGCATGCGCTAACAAAACATAGATATTTGCTACCTAAAACGCATTTCCGTAGATGCAATGTTCGGGAAATATCACCTAGATTACTGGCTGGGGCCTCAGTTGGGCCCGACCTGTGGTTTCGCTGGGCCACGCCGGGAAGGTAAAATGTTTGCTCGGTTTCGGGCCTTGCCTCGCTTTGAGTCACCGGGCCGGGATCGGGCGGACAAACTTCAGCGAGTACCGGGCTGGACCGATTATCACGGCCAGTGCAGTGCTCAAGGCTGTGTATAACATCAAAGTGTGCATGCCTGTGCCACTCTTCTGCAGTTAATCGCAATAGGTAGCGCTGATGTCACTAATAACCTCCTGAGTTCCGCACATTTACACCGGACTTCCCGGTAATTCCACTGAAGAAACCAAACAGGGGAATCCGGTGGAAAAATGACGCGTTGTTGCACATACTGAATCGCCATTATGGGTTTTGTAATGCGTTAGACGACGGCTATGCGTATGGTACCGCTTGTCTAGACTCTTGCCGAATGGTAGGAGTTTGCTTGTGCAGAAGAGGAAGGATACGCTTGATGACTACCACTGTGACATTCTCAATGCGCTTCAACAGATCCTCGACAAGTGCACAGTATGTGAGAAATCCGCCCTGAAAGCGCTTCCGCGTACTGCCGCGCGGTGGGAAGCGCGTCATCACACATTGGGTGCACATGTGCCTGTTTGGGCTGCATCGATTGTTTATTAGCTGGGAGCGCTGCCATGGTACACTAGAGGCACTGTAGTCGCCGCTGCCTTCCCGTGCTGCATGTAGGTTACGTTCGTTGCTAGGCACTTCTTTTGATTTAGCCCTCTGTACTCGCGGCTGACTGTGGTAATAGGGGAGGGAAACTCAATCGACGATGAGAGCGCTTGAAAAGCAAGAAGGCAACTCTGCTCTTACAAGCTCTTCCCATCGAGCTAGCACAGAGATCTGATTGTAGTTCACGGCGTTCCCCTCTCTAATGTCGCCGCGAGGCTAGAATGCGTGGGCGTGTAGGATTTCTAAGTTCCGCAGTAGCCGTCTTCAGATCTGGGCACAGTCGCGGCAAAGCAGGTTCACCCTTTTCGGGCAGTTATGATTCGCCGTGCGCGATACGGCCGCAGCCGTCGCACCTATTTTCCTCTGCAGCTCAAAGAGGAATTTTACGTGGTAGTTTAGAGCCGTGGAATGTAATATGAGCTGCGCCCTTTTTGGCCATTGGGTGAACACTAGCTTGCACGAGTAGCAAGTGAGGTTAGCGATAAAGTCTTCACTGGTAAGCTCGTTGGCGCGATAAATCTCACCACGGATTTGACAGCAATGAATAGTCTCAGAAGCTTGAATCGACATTTTCTTGCCGCAGACGTAAAAGTGATCGCATCGCAACCAAATGATCTCTCATGTGTGGATGTGACATGCCTACGGCAAACTGATTGTTGCGTTCTAGTGGCCGTGCTCGAAATCCGGTATGAAAGTGCATCTTGCCTACTTCACTGGCAACTGCAGCGCCCAAAAGAGGCGTGGCTATTGTACTTAGTCTAGTCTCTTTTTGGGCTTGTTGGTGTGCTTCGTGTATGTCTTTTTGTGTTCTCAATCTACGTCTTTCACGCGCAGCAGTTTACGAGGATGTACTTAGTTTACCAGGTGACACCAACTTGATTATCACAGCATATTTAACTGCTATGCGATCAGCTGTATGATTACTGTTGTTTCGGCGTACAGTGTGCGAGCTGTCCTCATTGTCTAAGGGCCTGGGCTCTTTCATTCTCGCAGTAACTTGCACGGGTGGCGTGGTCGCGGTATTGCAGTTCGGCATGTTTGTTTTCTTTTCGGAGCTTAGCCTGCGCAGTCCGACTTGGGTCTTTTCGCAGATTTAGATGAATGAGAAATATTCTGTCCTACCTCAAAGAAGTCATTCCCAGCCATGTTTTCAGCGCTGATGACGAAGAAGGGATTGGAGACCGGTGTCGCCGGGACCATTCGTGATGACTAGGCCGGCATGTTGCTAGCAGCGGTGGCATTGCTTGGTGCAGATTCTTCGTCAGCGGCGGGCGTATCCGGGCTTTCAGAACGATTTTCGCTGCCTGCTTGGCAAGTACAGGGGCCGAAACTGCTGCTCGTCGGTGACGACGTGCAAGGCGGTGGAGAAGTACACTATCATCCATCATGAAAGGGAACAGCCAGCGCATGGCCTGCGTTCTGCGGCGGCTGCGTACAGAGCCATCAACCGACAGCTGAAGAAAGCATGTCCGCTTTTGGCGTCATGTATTGGCAAAAGAAATATCGAGTCATGGCCGTTGGATAAGCGCTGCTAGATTGCGCTCCCACTCCGCTGTCGATATCTCGGAACGATACGGGCGTGCGTCCAAACGGTGCGGCTTCTTGCAGCCCCCCGACCCCCACCCGCTCAGTGTGCCTCCTGATATAGACGTGCTGGCCAAAAGCAAATATAAAAACCATACAAAAAGGGCAACATTTGAGCTGACCGCATATTACGTCGACAAGTGAACTAAACATGAATGCTTCGTTTTTGTCGGTGGTAAGGCACGTAGAGTGAAATGGCGAAGGATCTGAACATATAAACAAACAGGACGGACATAGAGGGGGTCAAAGTAGAGAACAACCCCGAAGCTGAATAACTCGCCAAGTAAGATAACTCTTCTCTGAAAGATGTACAGAAGGCACACTAATGGACATGTCTCCAGATGGGTTCATGCTATCCACCCTTTACGTTGGTAATCCCTTACGCGCTGTCTTCTCTTCTTCTGTTGTCCTTGTTATTGTTATAGCCCAGTTAAAACCATGGTTTCCGGAGTGCCACGACACCACTACCGGGACAAGATAAACTTCACGCAGCTGTCGCACTTGTTCAGTGGGCAGGGTGACAGCGGCGCGGCTAGAATGCTGAAATCTTGCCTGTTCTTTGCGCAGGTACGGTATTTTGACACTTACTGTTTTCGGTTTGATGATCGCTTCTTGTTCCTCTTTCTTTGCTCGTATGTTTTGTCCACATATGTGGACGCTGGGATACAAAGGGTTAACAACATTCCACTCGAACCAGTCAGCTCTTACCGTTATCTAGGCGTACACATCACCACTTGTTTAAGCTGGTCACTCCACATCCACACCATTATTAATAATGCAAATCGCATGCTTGGGTACATTCGCCGCAACTTCTCCTCCGCACCTGTCTCACTTAACCCTGTAATGCCCAAAAGGCGTTCTGCCTCGAGAAAAACTGTGAGAAAACACTCACCATATATACTCTTCTTGTAGAGTTCAATTTAAGAAAAGAGTTGAAATTTTATTTCGAACATAACTTAATTAGTCCTAATTAAAATTAATTATTTTATTAAATGAGTAACTCAGTGTAACTTAATTATAACATGTTAAATATCCAATAACGGCTTTTCTATGAAGCTTTGAAGGGTTTTTTACCTCTTTGAGGCATTGAATTCAATGTATCAAATATGATACAGTGGGCATTACAGGGTTAAACTACTAATGTACAAGACGCTAATTCGCAGCAAGCTAGAATACGCCGCTGCGGTATGGGATCCGAGTTCAGCTAATCTAATAAATGCTCTTGAATTAATACAAAATAATTCTGCTCGTTTCATTCTTCACAACTGCAGCCGTCACGCTAGCATTACTGCCATGAAAAACTCACTCGAACTGCCGTCCCTTTCCTCTCGTCGCATGCTTTTCCGCCTTTTGTCTATCTCACAAAATTTATTATTATATTCCAACTCTTCGCGACTCACTTATTTTTTCCATTTCTTACGTATCAGCTAGAATTGATCATACTAATAAAGTTGGTGTTATGTCATGCCTAACAAAAACATGCAGTGATTCATTCATCCCCAGAACATCTGTAGACTGGAACCGCCTTCCCGGATCCGTGGCCATCATGACTGATCATCACTTGTTTCGTTCTGCACTAGCTATCATTGTATAACGGACACACAACTTACCTGTTCTCTTTGTGCACAACGTTTATATATTTTAGCTAACATTGTATGAGTAAAGAAAATCATGTTTCACCCCCCTCCATAATGCCTTTGGCCCGGAGGGTATTACGAAATAAATAAATAACAAAATTAACGTCACTCGACTAGCCCAACGTGGTGCCCTTCTTGGGATACCGAGAGATCAGGAATCAAGAAAGCGGCCTTATATTGCCTTTTTTTATTATTTTCTTGGTGATTTTTTTATGCCGTAAGGAATAGCGCGTAAAAGGGCGAAAGTATCCCGCCTCGACGCAGTGTTGTTAGTCTCAGCCTTGTTCATGGAGTTTGGAGGGTGCGGCACCGCGTTTTGTTTCTACGGTAACGGCGTGATTGCTGCGCTGGGTGCAACAATGATGTACAAGCTTTCCCTACGTATGATCATTTATCTGATGATGATGATGATGTGTGGTATTTTATGGCTCAAGGGCCACTTGATGGCCAAAGAGCGCCATTTCAGTAGACTAGAGATGTGAACAATGACATGGTGCGTGGCTGTATAGGGGCCTTAAAATTCCTCGCGCTAACGCGGGTAAAAACATAGAAGTATTTAAAATCATGACAATGACGTGGAGTATGTCCAGTGAAAGTGGATGGCGAAAGGTCATGATCATAAAACCATGGCGGGGATGTAGTCACCGCAGCCGCGACCTCGGTACAGAGGTCGTGCTACGGGTCAGCTCGAAATATGCAGTGAAAACTATGTACATCATTTAAAAACCTAAACAGTGATTGAGGTTTAAAAATCGGATCCCTACCGATGAGCATCCCAGGGTGTAGTGGGAGCTGCTGTCGGTAGGGTAGTAAAAAGTGCTTTTTTCTCAGAGCATCTAACTCATCGCACTGTACGAGGATGTGGAGAACCGTAAGTGGTTCTCCACATCTCTCACACAATGGCGGATCGCCACCAGACAAAAGGTGTGAATGTGTTGAGTGAGTGTGACCTATTTGTAGCCTTGTAAGTGTGACTTGTGTGTAGCGGGATCTGGATACTGTTGGCCAATTTTCAAGTCTCGGTTTGATAACGTGCAATTTGTTATCCGTTTGCCTATCCCACAGGAGCTGCCAGCACGCCCTGAGCTCCCGTCGTAGGAAGGGTTTCATGTCAACTGCAGGGACGGCCAGGGATGTATTGGCGGGTGCGTGGTCGTGCGCACACCCAGCCAGCTGGTCCGCCACTACGTTTCCAGCGATCTCGCGGTGCCCTGGCACCCAGCACACAACAACCTGTCGTTTAAGGGCGTAGATCGTGCATAAAAGAGAGTAAAGTGATATCAGGACAGGATTTTTATGTTTTTTCAGCGTTTTCAAACCTGTTACGACGCTCAGCGAATCTGTGTATACAACCGCACGCTGCAGTTGTAATTCCTTGATATGCTTGATAGCCACAGATATCGCATGGGCTTCTGCGGTGAAGATGCTTGTTTGTGGGTGCAGAATACCGGATTTTGAAAAGGATGGGCCAACAGCTGCATAGGACACACCAGTACGAGACTTTGACGCATCTGTAAAGAATTCCGGGCAAGCATATTTATGTTGAAGTTCGAGGAAGTGTGTGCGAATGTGTGCAGTAGGTGCGTGTTTAGTAACCTCCACGAAGGATACGTCGCAGTCAATAATCTGCCACTGGCACGGCGGTGGATATGCTGCGGGAGCCATCAACCGGTGCTCTAGAAGTGGCACGCCAGTTTCCTCAGCGAGGCTCCTCAAACGGAGGGAGTAGGGCGGTCTCAGTGAAGGACGGTTGTTGAACAAGGCAGCATTGGACACATCATTAATTATGGTGTGAGCGGGATGTTCCTCGTCAGCGTTAACCTTGAGATAGTATGTAAAAGACGGGTAACATCTCTGCAGATGGAGCGACCATTCATTTGATTCTACGTACAGACTCTCTACGGGGCTAGTTCGAAAAGCACCCGTAGAGAGGCGAATGCCTAGATGGTGGACAGGGTCGAGAATCTTTATAGCTGATGGTGTCGCAGACTGATAGATTATAGCACCCTAATCTAGGCGCGTGCGTACTAGGCTTTTATATAAATTCATCAGACATTTCCTGTCACTACCCCACGTAGTGCGTGACAACACTTTCAAAATATTCATGGTTTTTAAGCACCTGTTCTTTAGATACTTGATATATGGTATGAAGGTCAGTTTTGTGTCTAATATTAGTCCAAGAAACTTGTGCTCGGTTTTCACAGAAAGGCGTTGACCATGCAGGTCAATGTCGGGGTCAGGATGGAGGCCCCTCTTTCGGCAAAACAAGACGCAAGTGCTCTTTTGCGCGTTGAGTTTAAAACCATTCTCATCTGCCCATTGAGAGACCTTGTTCAAACCTAATTGAACATGACGTTCACACACTGAGAGGTTACAGGACTTAAAACCGACCTGCACGTCGTCAACATATGTACAGTAAAACATATTTTGTGGGACAACGAGGCGCAAGGAGTTCATTTTTACTATAAAAAGTGTACAACTCAATACCCCTCCTTGCGGCACTCCTGTTTCTTGAACAAATGTACGGGACAACACAGTGCCCACTCGAACACGGAATGTCCGATTAGAGAGGTAGCTTTCGATTATTGCCAACATTCTGCCCCGCACACCTAGGTGTGACAGGTCTCGGAGTATGCCAAAGCGCCACGTAGTGTCATAGGCCTTCTCCATATCGAGGAACACCGACAGAAAGAATTGTTTATGAATGAAAGCATCACGAATTTGCGCCTCGATACGGACAAGGTGGTCAGTAGTGGACTTACCCTCTCGAAACCCGCACTGGCATGGGTCAAGCAGGCTATTTGTTTCAAGGAAATGCATCAGTCGTCTGTTTACCATTTTTTCAAAAACCTTGCAAAGGCAACTCGTCAATGCTATGGGCCTGTAGCTTGATGCTGAAGATGGGTCCTTGCCCTGTTTAAGAATCGGAATAATGACTGCTTCTTTCCAGGTGGAAGGGATCTCACCGGAAAACCAAACGGCATTATACAAAGAGAGGAGAGCTTTTTGGGTTTCGGGAGGCAGACGTTTGAGCATTCTATTCTTGCTTTGTATCGTTGGAACGCTGGACTGTAATGGGATGAGCTGGAGACCTGTTCGAAGTGTGCACCGAGGGAGTTCGCTTGGTCTTCCAAACCGTTGCCTTGTATATTTACTAGAGGAAGAGGATGTGGTTCTCGTCCCACTACCCTACCGACCATGCTCCAGACTCTCGCCTCATGTGTATATGAGTTGATTCCAGACAAAAACCTCTGCCAGCTCTCCCTCCTGGCCTGTCGACGCGTTCTCCTGGCTTGGGACTTGATGTTTTTAAAATTGACAAGATTTTCAGCGGTCGGTGAGTCTCGAAGCTGTCTCCATGCTTTGTTTTGTTGTTTGCGAGCATTGCGGCACTCACTGTTCCACCAGGGGACTCGTCGTTTTCCGCCCAGTCCAGATGTTTGCGGAATGCACTTAGCTGCGGCTTCAAAAAGAAAAGCAGTACAGTATTGTACAGTTGCATCTAAGCTAGAACCGCATATGTCAGTCCAACTTAAGCTAGCAGCCTTGTAAAACTGGTCCCAATCGGCTTTTTCTATCAGCCATTTGGGAACTTGTGGAGGGCATTCATTTTGTACTGCTGAGCTCAGAACTACAGGATAGTGGTCACTTCCAAAAGGATTATTGATGACTTTCCAGTGGAGTAGGGGAAGGAGCGATGGAGATACAATGCTTAGGTCGATTGACGAATAGGTATTGTTAGCGAGGCTATAATATGTTGCCTCTTTTCTATTGAGAAGACATGCGCCAGAGGAGAAAAGAAACTGTTCAATCAGACGACCACGCGCATCGCAGCGCGAGTCACCCCACAGACTGCTATGTGCGTTAAAATCTCCAAGGAGAAGATACGGTTCTGGAAGTTCATGAATTGATGCCTGGAATTCTCGTTTACTAAGTTGGTGCTGAGGAGGTATATAAATAGAGCAAATTGTGACCAGTTTGTTCAAGATAACGGCTCGTACGGCTACTGCCTCAAGAGACGTCTGAAGTGGTAAATGTGTACAAGCAGTTCCTGGATTCACAACAATGGCAACACCACCGGATGATGCGACTGCATCGCTCCGATCCTTTCGAAACGTAACGTAATGGCGTAGAAAGTTTGTGTGTTTCGGTTTCAAGTGTGTCTCTTGTACACACAGCACTTTTGGTGTATGTTTGTGTAAGAGTTCTTGAATGTCGTCGAGGTTTTTCAGCAGTCCTCTGACGTTCCACTGTAATATTTGTGTCATTTTTAGGTTGTGCGGTGCTGTGTGTACAAAAAAGTGTTGTCTTAGATTACAGGATCCTTAGGGGGCCCTGTAATGCGCAGTCTTTCTTTTTTTGTGCGCTCCAAGGAGCTGCGCCTCTCCTTCGGCGTCTCAGGCGCCGGAGGAGTGGGACTTGTATCCATCACCTCTTGTGAGGTGGCGGATGGTGCCTGCTCGGCAGGCACGGTCACAGAACTTTCGGACCTAGCTGCGCTTGCAGTGGTCCGAGGTTCAGCAGACACGGGGGTCTGCCGACCCTGTTTGTCAGGTGGCGGAGCAGTACAGGCTGCTCCAGCCGGGGGCGCTGGTGGCACGATCGCGGCCACACTCTGTGTGACATTCGCGGGTGCAGACACATGTGGCGCGGCGCCCCGGCGCGTCACATCTGCGAAGGAGGGATAGGATGAGTTGTGTAGTGCGAAACGTTGACGTGCTTCTTGGAATGACAGATTGAATTTGACCTTAAGTTCTACTATTTGTTTCTCTTTTTTCCATGTGGGGCATGATCGTGAGTAGGCAGCGTGATCTCCTTCACAGTTCGAACAGTGAGTTGTTTCTGAGGTGCAGTCGTCGGATATGTGTTGAATGGATGCACACTTTGCGCAAGTGGCACGCCCTCTGCAACTCTGCGATCCATGACCGAAACGTTGACACTTGAAACATCGACGAGGGTTGGGGATGTATGGTCTTACACGGAGCTTACAATAGCCGGTTTCGATTGATTCTGGTAGGTCACTGGTTCCGAAGGTAATTATTACGTGTTTTGTAGGGGTCTGTTTGTTGTTGCGCCTTATTATTATTCGTTGGACTTTGACCACGTTCTGGTCCTGCCAACCTTCGAGCAGTTCACTTTCAGAGAGTTCAGTAAGATCATCATCGGAAATTACGCCACGGACAGTGTTCATTGACCTGTGTGGGCCCACCGAAACAGGGGTTTCCCCAAACGCTACAAGTTTAGACAGCTTCTCATACTGAGCTTTGTCACGAACCTCCAGAAGAAGATCGCCACTTCCCATCTTTGTCACTTTATAACCTGGGCCTATTGCTTCTGTGAGAGTTTTCGACACGAGGAAGGGTGAAATCGCTCGGACTGTCTTCTTTTCGTTCTGGCTGTGGATAACATGGTACTTTGGGAATGTCGGCTTTGGTGTGTTAAGCAGGAAAGTGTCTTCGGTGCGCCCCCTTTTCAGGGAGCGATCAGGAAGGGGGGGGGAAAGCTTTTGCCATAAAAATACTGTAAAATTCGGCGGCGATGGTGGCCACCCACCACCGAGCCCAACAAGGGGACGCTACAAGGTTGAAAGCAAACACTTGGAGACGCCAGCCATACATCGCCGCTATAACCTGTTATAATTACCCTAGGTTGGATAGCTACACCAGGTTAACCCTCGCCGCCAAGAAATTTGGAAGTAAACGGAAGAGAGAAGATGACAGGACAGATAAAAAGTGAGAGATAAAGACGAAGATTAGGGGGAGAGAGATAGGAAAAGGCGACTGCCGATTTCCCCTGGCAGTGCTCTTCGAAGCGTAGAATGAGTGGTTTGATGGAGTGTGGTTTGTTAGAGTAGTGTAAGCGTGAGTAGCAATTCGTGGTAATGTCATGGCATATGTGTTGAGGTAGTGACCTGATTCTTAAAACATATGAGACGGTTAAAAATACTCGACGCTGGCTTAGCGGAGGTTCATTGCAGTCTACGTATAAACTCTGCACAGGGGATGTTCTATAGGCGCCATTGGATAGACGCAGACCGAGATTGTGTACGGGGTCCAGGCGCCGAATGTATGACTCTCTTGCCGAGCCGTAAACGACGCACCCGTAATCTAGAATACTGCGTACTACCGAACGATAAATCCTCAGTAGGCATATCCGATCAGAACCCCAGTGCTTATGCGATAAGACTTTTAATATATTAAGCGCTTTGTGTGCCTTGATTTTCAGTGCATTTATGTGAGCCACAAAATTCAGTTTTTTGTCGAATGTGACGCCTAGGAATTTGTGTTCATGTTTTATCGTAATTGCAATGCTGTTTAATGTCATAACTGGGTCAGGGTGTAATCCTCTTTTTAGCGTAAACAGAACAGCGACAGTTTTCTGTGATGAGAATCGGAAACCATTTTTGTCCGCCCAGAGCACCAGTTTATTTATGGTAACTTGAAGTTGCCTCTCGCAGGTTGATAGGCTCGACGCACGGGAAGCGATTTGGAGGTCGTCAACGTATAGAGAGTACATAACTTTGGGTGGTATGACCTCGTTAATAGTATTCATTTTAACTATAAATAGAGTTGTGCTAAGAATGCAGCCTTGAGGCACGCCGTTTTCCTGGACAAATGTGCGTGAAAGTACAGTGCCCAACCGCACCTGAAATGTTCTGTTAGTCATGAAATCGGATAGGCAGTTCAGCATTTTACCTCGAACGCCTAGGTTAGCGAGGTCTTGAAGAATGCCGAATCTCCACGTCGTATCATAGGCCTTCTCCAGGTCGAAAAAAACCGCGAGACAGTGTTGCTTGTATCGAAACGCCTCTCGAATTTCATGCTCCAGTCTGACAAGATGATCAGTAGTTGAACATCCTTTTCTATATCCACATTGATGTTTGTTTATCAGATCTCTTGAGTATAGGATGAAAGACAGTCTGCAGTTTATGATGCTCTCATATGTTTTTGCCAAGCAGCTGGTTAGGGCAATCGGCCTGTAGCTGCTCGGCGATGTAGGGGGTTTACCAGCTTTTAGAAATGGAACTACTATTGCATTTTTCCATCGTTCTGGCATTTTTCCATATTGCCATATCATGTTGAAAAATGTCAGTAAAGCTTCTTTGGATATTTCGGAGAGATGTTCTAGCATGGAATAGTGTATGCGATCAGGTCCCACAGCCGTTTTTTTGCCATTTGAGAGTACGAGCTTTAGTTCCTGTAATGTTAGGGGTTTATTGTAAGCTTCATGTGAAGTACCAGTGAGAGGCAGAGTCTGCTTCTCTGCAGACTGTTTGTGTTTCAGGAAAGTATCCGAGTAGTTGGCTGAGCTGGAGATGTTGTAAAAGTGTTGCCCTAAGATGTCTGCCTGCTCTTGTATTGTTGTTTGGGTGTCTGGACTTGTAAGAATGGGTATGGTATAGGATGAATAGTCGCCTCCGAACTTTCTCAGCTGCTGCCATATTATTTTAGATGTGACTGTGCTATTGATAGATGATATGTATTCCTGCCATGATGTTTTTTCGGCCTGCCTCCGGATATATCGGGCTTTGGCTTTAGCCTGCTTGAAGTTCACGAGGTTGCTGTAAGTGGGGTACCTCCTCAGGATGCCCCAGGCTTTATTTTGTAGTTTCTTTGACTCGCTACATTCCCTTGTCCACCAGGCATTTCGCTTTTTTCGGACATGACTTGATGATCGCGGTACTGCTATTTCTGCGGCTGCTATTATTATTTCTGTGATTCTATCGTTTGTTTCATCAATGCTCATTTCTGACGAAAATATATCTTCTAGTTTTGCAATCTCCTGAAATAGGGGCCAGTCTGCAAGATTGATCAGCCAACGGCGTGGTTTCGAGGTGAGGGTGGGGAGTGTCGATGGCAATTTTATTACCGTATGAAGATTCCAGGACTTCCCATTTAAGATCGTTAAAAATTGATGGCGAGCAAAATGCTAAATCGAGGCAACTAAACTTGCGAGTACTCGATGAAAAGTATGTTGGTGTACCAGAGTTTAGAAGACATATGCTGTTTGACAAAATAAAATCTTCAATGATTTGTCCTTTCTGGTCTGTTTTATCACTGCCCCATAGCGTACTGTGAGCGTTAAAATCCCCTGCTAAGACAAATGGTTCTGGTAGTTGCGCTGTTAAATCCTCGAGTTCTCGCACAGTTATATGCTCGTGCGGGGGAATATAAATAGAGCAGATGGACAAGGTTTTGTGTGCGATAATTCTAACTGCTACAGCCTCAAATGAGGTGTTTAATGTGATGGCTCGGGTGGGAAAGCCGCTTTTTACTACGATGGCGACTCCTCCCGATAGTCGGTTGGCATTTTCGCGGTCTTTTCGAAATACACTAAAACCTTTCAGGAAATTAGTGTTTTTTGGACCCAGATTTGTTTCCTGGAGACAGAATGCTACAGGTGAGTATGTATTCATAATGTGCCTAATGTCACCTAGATTGTGGATGAGGCCTCTACAATTCCATTGTGTGATAAAAGCCATAGTGATGAAAATAGGAAAAAAACTAATGCGATCAGATTTAGATGAGCAGTTGGTGTCAATATATAAAGGTGACCTGTGTTGGTGACACATTTATTGCTAGCGAGATCAGTAACCATTCAGGTTACCGGTCCCTTTTTTTGTGTGTTCAGGGTGATTTTTTCTTTTTTAGTGCGCTCCGAAGAACGCTGGTCTTTCGGCGTTGATGACGCCGTGGTTTTTCCATCGACCTCCATAGCCTTCTCAGAGGCACTGGAGGATCGAGGGCTTGGCCCGGAGACGCGCGTCTCGGGCCTTGGTGTCCGGTTAAGTCGCGGGCCCTGTGCAGACAGCGTCTGTAGGCTCGCCTTTGATGATGATGGAGCAGCACTGGCTGCTACCACCACGGGGGCAGGTGGAGCTGCTACGGGCCCACGGGTGGTGACCGCTGCATGCTCCTGAAGCTGTTGTGGTGCTGCCCCCTGCCGCACCACGCTGGCAAAACTTCTCTGAGGCAAGACTCCAAGCCTCTTCCTTGCATCAAAAAATGAAATTTTCTCTTTCACAGTCGGCGCAATTACCTCTTTTTCTCTCTTCCAAAAAGGGCATGATCTAGAATAGGCTGGATGGTCGCCTTTGCAGTTCACGCAGCAGGGGGATTCCTGGCACTTATCAGCTGAGTGGCCATTGGCGCTGCACTTTGCGCATGCCTCCTTGCCTCTACATGATTGTGATGCATGGCCGAACCTTTGGCACTTGAAGCAGCGCCTCGGGTTCGGTATGTATGGTCTGACATTGATCTTAAGATATCCTGCGTCCAGAGAGCTGGGGAGAGTGCTTGTCCCAAATGTTAGGATGATGTGTTTAGTTGGGAGTTGTTCATTGTTTCGTCTCATTGTTATTCTTTGAACCTTTATGACATTTTGGTTTTGGAAACCCTCAAGGAGTTCCTCGTCACTGAGGTTCAGGAAGTCTTCTTCGGAGATAACGCCCCTACAGGTGTTCAGCGAACGATGGGCGGTAATTGTGATATCAGTGTTGCCGATGCTGACTAGATCATATAGCTTTTGTATTTGTTCTTTCTTTTTCAGTTCAATTAGAAGATCTCCGCTGCTCATTTTTGATGCTTTGTATTCTTTACCAATAGCTTCTCCAAGAGATTTCGCCACCAGGAATGGGGACAGTTTACGCAAGCTTGATGTTCCTTCACTGTGCAAGACGTGGAAACGAGGAAAGTTGTCATAGTCGGTACGGAGTTCAAAGTGGAAGTGTGCTTCGGTGCGACCTCTTTTTACAGGCCGATCTGGAAGATGAGGGAAAGCGTCTGCCATTGGATGGTTTCGAAATTCGGCGACGGTGGTAGCCACCCACCACCGAGCCCAACATGGGGGCGCTACAGGTTTCGAGAACCTGCAGACGCCAGCTATACACCGTCGCTATAACCAAATATTCATACCCAAGACTGGATATGATACACAAGGTTAACCCTCGCCGCCTGGAAAATTGGAAGTGAATAGAAGAGAGGAGAGGACAGGAAAGATTAAAAAGTAATAGAGAAAGACGAAGATGTGGGGGGAGAAAGAGATAGGAAAAGGCGACTGCCGATTTCCCCTGGGTGGGTCAGCCCAGGGGTGCCGTCTACGTGAAGCCGGGGCCAAAGGGGTGTGTTGCCTCTGCCGGGGGGCCTTAAAGGTCCAATCACCCGGCGTCGGCTCAACCCCCAGGATCCCCTTTTCCCCGGACACGGCAAAGCCACGCACGGCTAGGCGTGGGAGGGGGTCTAAACCCCCCCGTTAGCTCGGGTCCGTGGTGTCGCTACACACCAAACGCCTGCTTCCACAGACGCCCCTGCGGGGAATGGTTTAATGGCGTTTGGCTTATTCGTGTAGTGTAGTCGTTGGTCAGAGCATGTGATAATGTTGTAGCATATATGGTCTGGTGAAGAACGAACTCTGAGGAATATGTACACATCAGTTGCGTTCTCCTGTACTCCAAGGATGGTTCGTTACTTTGATTGATTGATTGATTGATTTTATTGGCGCAAGGGCCACTCTTGGCCAATGATGATGATGATGATATGTGGTGTTTAATGGCGCAAGGGCCAATTGATGGCCAAAGAGCGCCAGTTCTTGAGACAAAGATGCGAACAATGGTTGCGATAAGTAGCTGTATAGGGGCCTTAAAATTCCTCGCGCTAAAGGCGGGTAAAACATATATATATATATTAAAATCATGAGGGTGACGTGAAATATGTGTAGTGGAATGAATGACAAGTGGTCGCAAGAATAAAACTATGAAGATATGACATTAGCACGAATGCCTCGTCAATGCCCTTGAGTCCAAGGGCCGCGAGGCGAGTGCTGTCTTTAACGTATTCACCGCAGCAGCGACCTCTGTTTAGAGGCCGTGCTACGGATCACCTTGATATATGACATGAAAACTGGGTACATCGTTTAAAAAAGCAGACAGTGACTGATATGTAAAAAGTGGGTCCCTACCGATGAACACTGAAGGGTGAAGTGGAAATTGCTGTCGGTAGGGCAATGAGAAGTACTTTTTTCTGATAGCATCGAGTTCCTTGCACTGGATGAGGACGTGAAGGACCGTGAGTGGCTGACCACATCTATCACACACAGGTGGCTCGCCACCGGACAGAAGGTGTGTGTGACCAATCCTAAGTCTGCAGAGTGTAACTTCTGTGTGGCGTGATTTTGATACTGGCAGCCAATTATCCAGATGCGGTTTGACAACGTGTAGCTTATTTCGTGTATGCATATCCCATGTGGTTTGCCAAAAGACTCTGAGCTTTCTTTTCAGGACGTGTTTTAGGTCTAGTGGGGGAATAGCTAAGGATGTATTGTGACTGTTTCCGTGGGCGGATGCTGCTAGCTGGTCCGCCAACACGTTGCCTTGTATCTCGCGGTGCCCTGGCACCCAGCACACTACGACATGTTGTTCGAGTGCGTAGATCGTGCTTAAAAGAGAATACAGCGAGACAAAGACGGGGTTTTTGTGTCTTTTCAGACTTTTTAAAGCTTTTACCACGCTTAGAGAATCTGTGTAAATCACTGCCTTTTGTAGTTTTAATTGTTGGATGTGTTTAACGGCCGCAAGTATCGCGTAAGCTTCTGCTGTGAAGATACTTGATTCTGGGTGTAGAATACCGGAATCTGTAAAGGATGGCCCAACGGCTGCGTAAGACACAGAAGTATTGGACTTTGAGGCGTCCGTAAAGAATTCTGCACAAGTGTATTTGTGTTGTAGTTCGAGGAAATATGTACGGATATGTGCAATAGGCGCGTGTTTCGTTACTTTCATGAAAGAAAGGTCGCAGTCTATAAGGTGCCACCGCCACGGCGGTAGTTGTGCAGCGGGAGCCAATAGACAGTGTTCGAAAAGTGGCACACCCGTTTCCTCAGCCAAGCCCCTCACACGAAGTGAGTAGGGCTGTCGCACCGAAGGACGGTGGTCGAAAAGGGCAGAACTGGATAAATCATTTATTGTGGGGTGTGAGGGGTGTTCTTTGTCTGCGTTCACTTTGAGATAGTATACAAACGACATGTAGGATCGCTGCAGGTGGAGCGACCACTCGTTCGATTCGACGTAGAGGCTTTCCACGGGGCTGGTGCGAAAAGCACCCGTAGAAAGACGAATGCCCAAGTGGTGGACAGGGTCAAGCATCTTCAAGGCGCTTGGTGTCGCAGACTGATATATTATCGCCCCATAATCTAGGCGCGTGCGTACAAGGCTTTTATAAAGGTTCATCAGGCACTTCCTGTCACTACCCCACGTGGTGCGTGACAGCACTTTTAGAATATTCATGGTTTTAATGCACTTGTTTTTTATGTACTTAATGTGCGGTATGAACGTAAGTTTTGTGTCTAGAATTACCCCTAGGAACTTGTGCTCTGTTTTTACCAACAGACGCTGACCATGTAGGTCAATGTCTGGATCGGGATGAAAGCCTCTTTTTCTGGAGAATAGGACGCAAGTGCTTTTTTGTGCATTCAGCGTAAACCCATTCTCGTCTGCCCATTTAGAGACCTTGTTCAAGCCCAGCTGGACCTGCCGCTCACACATTGAAAGGTTGCACGACTTATAACCGATCTGCACGTCGTCCACATATGTGCAATAAAACATGTTCCGTGGAATGTACAGACGTAGCGAATTCATTTTTATAATAAAAAGTGTGCAACTCAGGACACCACCTTGCGGCACTCTAGTTTCCTGGACAAATATTCTGGACAAGACGTTACCCACTCGAACACGGAATGTGCGATTGGACAAATAGCTTTCGATTATGGTCAGCATCTTTCCTCGGACACCTAAGTGTGAGAGGTCTCGCAGTATGCCAAAGCGCCATGTGGTGTCGTAAGCCTTTTCCATATCGAAGAACACCGAAAGAAAGAATTGCTTGTGGACAAAAGCGTCGCGAATTTGTGCCTCGATACGGATAAGGTGGTCAGAGGTAGATCTACCCTCTCGAAAACCGCACTGGTATGGGTCGAGTGATTTGTTTGCTTCGAGGAAATGTATAAGTCGGCGGTTTATCATCTTTTCAAAAAGTTTACACAGGCAGCTTGTTAGTGCAATGGGCCTGTAGCTCGTAACGGAGGATGGGTCCTTGCCCTGTTTTAAAATCGGAATAATAATGGCTTCCTTCCAGGCCGAGGGGATCTCGCCGGAAGACCAAACAGCATTATACAGTGAGAGGAGGGCTTTTTGAGTTTCAGATGGCAGGTGTTTCAACATTTCATATACAACACGGTCGGAGCCTGGGGCGGAATTATTGCAGCAGTTAAGCGATGCTTGTAGCTCAGCAATGCAGAAAGGTTCATTGTATGCTTCGTGTTTTGTGGACTTGCGCTCTAATTTCTGTTTTTCTATTCTTGTTTTGTATCTTTGGAAAGCTTCACTATAGTGCGACGAGCTCGACACCTGTTCGAAGTGTACACCTAGGAAGTTCGCCTGGTCTTCCAAGCTGTCGCCTTGTGTGTTTACTAGAGGAAGTGAATGTGCTTGTCGGCCTGCTACCCTGCTAACCATGTTCCAGACTTTGGCCTCCTGTGTATATGAATTAATGCCCGATAAAAACTTCTGCCAACTTTCCCTTCTGGCCTGTCGGCGCGTTCTCCTACCTTGGGACTTTATGTTCTTGAAACTGTCAAGATTCTCGGCTGTCGGAGAGTCCCTAAGCAACCTCCATGCTTTGTTTTGTTTTTTCCGTGCATTTCGACACTCAGTGTTCCACCACGGGACACGTCGTTTCCCGGGCAGTCCACTTGTTTGTGGGATGCACTTAGTTGCAGCATCCGTGAGAAAAGCTGTAAAGTACTCTACGGCTGCATCTATGCTTAAACCACACATATCAGTCCAATTTAAGCGAGTAACTTTACGAAACTCTTCCCAATCGGCTTTGTCAATATGCCATTTGGGAACCTGTGGGGGACAATCATACATTATTGGTGAGCTCAGAACTATTGGAAAGTGGTCGCTTCCATAAGGATTATTACCGACTTTCCATTTGAATAGAGGTAGAAGTGATGGAGATGTAATGGTAAGATCTATGGACGAGTAGGTATTGTTGGCGAGGTTATAATATGTTGGCTCTTTCTGATTCAACAGACACGCACCGGACGTGAAGAGGAACTGTTCAATCAGACGACCTCGCGCATCGCAGCGAGAGTCACCCCATAGACTGCTATGTGCATTAAAGTCCCCAAGGACCAGGTAAGGTTCTGGGAGTTCATTTATTAAAGACTGAAATTCTTGTCTTTGTAGGTGGTATTGTGGCGGTATGTATAGAGAGCAAATGGTGATGAGTTTATCTAGAAGAACTGCTCGAACAGCCACTGCTTCCAGGGACGTCTGTAGTGATAGATGTGTACATGCTACTGATTGGTTGACTATAATGGCTACACCGCCGGATGATACCGTGGCATCATCTCGGTCCTTTCGAAAAATGAGGTAGTTTCGTAGAAAGTTTGTGTGTTGTGCTTTTAAATGTGTTTCTTGCACACACAGCACTTTTGGATTGAGTTCGTGAAGGAGTTCTTGAATGTCATCGAGGTTTCGAAGAAGGCCTCGGATGTTCCACTGTAATATTTGTGTGTACATATTGATCATACAACGGTGCTGTGTGCACAATAAGGAACTGTGGAGTGTTCAAGTGAAATACTGTTTCAGGAGGCAGGACGGTCGTCCGGCCCCGTAATTGGCTTTTTTGTTTTCTTGGCGCGGTCCAGAGAACTGCGCCGGTGTTTCGGCACCAGTGGTGCCGATACCGTGTCCATTGCCTCCTCGGAGGCACTGGATGCCCGCACGGTCGGGCTAGTGGCTCGAGTTTCGGGCCTCGCCTGGTGAGACGAGGCCTTGAGACCCGAGGGCCCTGGAGTCGCCGGTCCCTGTTCGCGAGTTGGCGGGGTAGACTTAACTACTGCCGCCTTGGGGGCAGGTGCCACAGCCGACCGGTCGCTCTGCGCAGACCGAAGGAGTGGCGGCGGCCGATGCGACGCGGCCCCCCGGCGCGCCGCATCAGCGTAAGGTGTGGTGTGAAAAGGTGAGCACCTCTTACGTGCTTCACGGAAAGAAATGTTTTCTTTTACCTTGAGGGTGATTATGTCTTTCTCTCTTTTCCAGTTTGGACAGGATCGCGAGTAGGCTGCATGATCGCCGTCACAATTGACGCAGTGGGGTGTGCTTGTACAGTTTTCAGAGGGATGGCCTTGGCCTCCACATCTTGCGCAAGTTTCTTGACCACGGCAGCTCTGCGAACCATGGCCGAATCGCTGGCATTTGAAGCATCGCCTCGGATTTGGGATGTACGGGCGGACGGCTAGTTTTATGTATCCTGTTTCAATGGTTTGTGGTAGATCGCTGGATTCGAAGGTTAGTATGAGATGCTTCGTCGCTATTTCTTTGTTGTCGCGTCTGATTATGATTCGCTTCACATCGGTGACATTTTGGTCTTTCCACCCTTCTAGAAGTTCTTGTTCCGATAATTCAAGGAGATCTACTTCTGAGACGACTCCGCGTGTGGTATTCATTGATCGGTGAGGTGAGACAGATATTGGGATGTTGCCAAAGGTTGCTAGACCACCAAGTTTGTCGTAGTGGTGCTTTTCAGGGAGCTCAAGCAGAAGGTCACCGCTAGCCATCTTAGTTACCTTGTAGCCTGGCCCAAAGACTTCGGTCAGAGACTTTGCCACAACAAATGGGGAGATCGATCTAGCTTGTTTGTCTGTAGCTTCACTATGGATTACGTGGAATTTCGGATAGGAGGTTCTCGGTCGGTTGAAACTTGTTAGTTCTTCGGTGCGTACCCTCTTCTGAGGGAGACGATCAAGTAGGCGGGGAAATGAGGGTGTTCCCATGATAGTTTTGTTTGTTTCGGCAGCAATGGCGGCCACCCACCATGGAGTCCAACTAGGGGACGCTGAAGCACTTAGATGTATAAGGCTACAGACGCCAGCCGTACAGTGCCGCTATAACCTAATATAACTACTCAAGCGAGAGTAACTACACAAGGTTAACCCTTGCCGCCAGGAAAAATCGGAAGTAACGAGAAGGGAGGAGTAGACAGGAAAGATTTAAAGTGAGAGAGAAAGACGAAGATGAGGGGAGAGAGATAGGAAAAGGCGACTGCCGATTTCCCCTGGGTGGGTCAGCCCAGGGGTGCCGTCTACGTGAAGCCGGGGCCAAAGGGGTGTGTTGCCTCTGCCGGGGGGCCTTAAAGGTCCAATCACCCGGCGTCGGCTCAACCCCCAGGATCCCCTTTTCCCCGGACACGGCAAAGCCACGCACGGCGAGGCGTGGGAGGGATCGAAACCTCCCGTTAGCTCGGGTCCGTGGTGTCGCTACACACCAAACGCCTGCTTGCGCAGACGCCCCTGCGTGGGCACATTGGAGACAATAGTGACAATGACCTACACATACCTTTTACGTTTTAGACCAAAGCATGGATGGTGAGGTCTGTTCGATGGCGAAGAATCATGGATTTATCGGAGACTCTTTGGCTTTTCACAAAAGCAGTAGGTTCCTGGGATCCGTTTCGCTTTGTAGGGTCAATCAAGTTGTTACGTTGTTATGCGATTCACAGCACGCTGGCGTATTCACAAAAGCCGTCAGGTTCCCTGGAATCCTTGTTTCACTTTGTAGTGAATGAAGTTGGTACGGTTATGCGATTCACAGCACGCTGATTTACTAATCGATATTCAAC